>NC_083640.1:19551445-19763945 GCF_963576545.1 Limanda limanda | reverse complement strand
ACAAGAGAGTTTCAATTTGAGACTAAATTGACGTAGGTGTGACTTGGCGACCTGTCCCGGGAGAACATTACCCAATATCATCGGCTTCTGCCCTAACCCACCTCACCCAACCCTGGATTAAAAAGCTCTGCCAGCAACAGTTGAGTTCTCAGGTAGAAAGGAGAAGCCTGCTTTAGCTTTCAAGGAAGCACTCAGAATATCTAGTGCTTGTCTGTCAGTGTAAACTGCAGAAGGACAGAGCTGGAATAAAGAAGCTGCCACTCAGAGCCACATAGAGCACTCAGGAGGCGGTTTTGTTAGAGATGAATTGAGAGACACGGAAATCATGAACTCAGTATTTCAATTTTCCTAAAATCTTGACTTCCTTCCTGACCCTGTCTCTCCTTTTATCTGTATGACTGTGAGGTTTTCTCTGTCAGTGTGTGTGTGTGTGTGTGTGTGTGTGTGTGTGTGTGTGTTCAAAATGTCTCTCTACAAACGACTCTAATCCTGGACTCTGAAGAAAAAACAGTCTTCCAGTGAGGACGCAGGGCTTATTGCTTCTCTGTTGTAAACCGGTCCCAGCAGACTTCTCTCCACAGTAATTTAGAATATAACAAAAACTACTGGATTAGTTTGACCAGAGTTACTGTATCTCCACTATGTGAAGTATTATAATGGTATACAATAACAAACCTTTGTGGCACTCTGCTTTTGAACACTGAACATAATGATTTTAGTTATGAACTAATAAAGCTTCACAGTGGTAATCTCCACTTTGCTGTGGATCTCTGTGGTTTACTTGTTGAGCAGCAATCTTTCACACTGTACTTTTATGTCTTGGCCAGTGAACAATATCTGCTCCGCCTCATATTAAGCTGATTAGGTCTTGTGGTAATCTGGACGTTGGCCAAAATTCAGGGCAGAGTCGACATTACTGCCTGGACGCACATTAACACATCTCAAGCACTTACGCTGCACTAAATGCACCTTTGAGTCACGACGCCTGACAAAGACAAATCTGAAATGCAAGGAGATAAATATAGTTTGATTTAAATCATTCCATATATCAATATATATTAAGTCATACTAAGCAGATTTCAGAAAATGCCGTCATTGTGTGACTCACGTTGTACTCTTCTCGTTATGTAATTATGTAATTCTTTCTGAGAAATATAATGCTTACATTCATACAATATTCACAGTAAGTCCCCGACCGTTCCATTAGCAATGAACCTGCTTCTGTTTCGTGAACTTTTCCCAGGAATCCATTAAAAGTTCCTAGAAGGGGTCTCATGATGTGATGACTCACTGAGGAGCAGGATTGCACTAAGGGGACGGGTGGCACGCCAAACCCTGTCGCCGTGATAACAGCCCACTCTTGCATGATTCCCAGCATGATACAGAATTGCACCATTCAGCTCAAACTTCTCCGAAAAACCGATGAAGAATCCGGCAGATGCCTCTCGGTGAGGATTCACAAGAACGAAAGGAGAGAGCAACTGCCTCTCACGCTTTGAAAAAAAAAGAAAGGAGGAGGAAGAAAAAAAAAGAAGCTCTGGGCTGTGAAGAAACAGCGAGAGGAGTATACCTCTGAGACTTGTGATGGCAGAGCGAGCAGGGGAAAGAGCCAAGCCTTGTTCTGCCGTTACAAGCTCTGCACTGCATACGCCGCCGAACAAGCAGGGGAGAAATTGGCAGTGGGAATAAGGGCAAGACGGTGTAAATTTGGAGCACAAAAGGCTTAAGGGGGCGTTGTGCATGCATCCCTGTGGCCTCCACACACACACACACACACACATTCACTGCTGCATGCACGGGGCTTAGGAGGTGGCTGAGGAGAATGACTGGCGAGGGGATCAAACCGAAGCCCATGGGTGATGTTGGAGGGGAGCTCAGGGACTCGGGATGGAAGTTTGCTCCTCATCCACCGGTCATACGCACATTCAGGCGTGCACACACCCACACACGTGCTCAATACGTCTGGACGCATAATGACCATAGGAGAAGTGGAGATAACCCCCAACAAAAGTCACACCACCAAGATAGAAAAGTGAAACTCACAGGCAGTAATGAGTTCACGCACACACACCAGGAGGCTCCGACTGGTAGATATCGCCAGGAGTGCAGGGATAATCCTGTGAAACTGTGTTTGTGTGAAGAAAACTTCAGTGGCCAGGAGAAAACACCCCCCCCCCCGCCCGATGAGAGGAGACGCCAATCAACCTTACACCACACTAATCTGTGACCTGCTTTCTCAACGCTCTCGGCCTATTTGACGGGCGAAAAAATAACAACCACACGGATTCATCCAATTATTTTTGTTTAGGGGCATTTCAACATTTTGTGTAAACACGCCTGCTGTTTTCATAGTCACGGTTCAGAACCACACTTGGCCCGATCGGAGCAAAAGTGGGCAAATGTAGAGTGGAACACAAAGAGTGAGTTGTATCTGCAAAAGGTCTCAGTGTCTTGGAGAAAAGGCACCGAGCAGAAAACTGTGAGGATTAATTAAGAGAGAAACAAAAGGTCAGAATTTATTGGAGTCCAGTTCCCACTGATGATGTGATGGGGCGACGAGACCAGAGTCGCTTTGTCTCGGCGGACAGAGATAGGAATGGGAAATGTCACTTGATTCATGGTCTTGCACATGTTGTTAATTTCACACAGGCTATTGTAATCAGTGTGAGTGTCTGTGTTCCGGTATAAAGTCCTTTCCAAAGCTATAAACCTGAGCAGCTCGACTGTTGTTAATCTCAGATTTTACATGTGAATATGCAGAATCTGTAGACGAGAGTTTCTAGTTTGACCGATCACATTTTAACAGGCTTTGGCTCCTGGCAGGGGAGCGGTCCGTGTGGAGAACAAGAGGTGGAACACTGACTGAAACACATCGGATTCGGCTTTTTCATTAATCTGCATTCGTATGTAGTCAGCTAGGAGATAAAGATGTCCAAACCTTAGTGCTTATACAGGTGGTATAACTGTTTGTGTTTAGTGTGGAAAAACATTCAAATCTGAGACAGGGACTCGGCCTGGAAGTTGATATTGGACCTTTCCCCCCTCGTGGCTAATTCGCCTGACATGACATTGGACTGTTTCTGTGCTGTGAGCTTCTTGAATGTGAACCTTAGAATGACACAGAATATCAAATTGTAGTCCGTCTCCATGTCTCTCAATAAGAGATCCTACATTTCTATTGAGATTGATGTATTTTCCTGTTGATGTACAGTTTATGCTTTCCTGATATATGGCTCAGGTCTAAAGGTTTAAGTGCAGTCTGCTTTCACTGAAGAGCTTGTCAGATGGTGGAACAGCGTCTGAAACCTCCTCTCTGACGTCAGAAATCTGGGACGACTAACCGTCTAAAAATGTTTGCATATTTGCTGAAGCCTTCCCCATGTTCATATTCTCTTCCTGCAACTATTGGCCAGGTCTGCAAGGGTGAGACTGAAAGACATTTTAAAATGTCGATTTTAAAAAGTGAATAATACCTCAAACAAATAGTTACCACTTCAGTTCATGCACTTTTTCTCTTGACTGCAGGCGATTCTTATTTCACTCGAGCAGCTCTCATTACAATTTGTTGTTTTTCTAATTGAATATTCTCGGAGACACAACATTTTTTGAATATTAATAAGGAAATGAAACGTCTAATAAATATTTAAAACTCAGTCTCATTCCTTATTTTTTCTCTTCACGAGTAAAAGAGTTTTTACTGTCATTATTTTATTTAGTTCAGTGGTTTTCATTTCAATTTGTTATTTTTTTGTCAGTTTCTTATTTCACAGCATGTTCATTCTCAAAAAAATGATTTTATAATTGTGTTCAATTTAACATCATGAAATCTTTGTTTGTCAGACAAAAATAGGGCAGAGCCAGTTATGTGATTTTTTTTTACATAAGATATTTTTCAATGCAGCTTGAAAATCTTAACTGATGTATCTGTGGGAAGCTTCTACTGACGTGCATCATGTGAAGGCATCTTTATTATTAGATCTTCTTTGTGGTACTCGACCCAGATCTGGTGTCCGTGTCCCTGTGTCATCAAAAACGTGAGAGGAGGAGGTCAAGAGATCAGCGTGTGAATGTCTCACCTCCCTCCCGCGCTCGCATGCTGGCGTGAAGCGGACAGGAGTGAAAACGCGCAGAAGCTTCCACGTACCTGTTAATTTGCTGACGGGGGTTTCATATATCTTCTCCAAACAAGGGGATAAAAGACTTTGTCATCTTGAGTTGTGTTACCACTCTGTAACATCTCACTTCACTTAATAACGGAGCATCACGTTAAGGTTTGAATGGGTTTATTTTAGTCCCGTCGGTTCTCTTTATTTTAAACAATCTTTCATCTTATCGTGTTATTTCGAGGAGCCCTTGTCATGCCGCTGCCTTCACGGGTCTGTCAGAGATTTAAAAAAAGACTAAATAGCTTTCAGATTATAACAAGCATGTAAAATTAATGAGGACACCATCGACAAATAACGATTCATGGACGTTCATGAAAGTGTACTTTTTACTCCTGTGTCTGAGTGACAATCATTTAGGAGCACAGACGTTAATGAACGGATGGGAAGGAGACGTTAGTAAAAGAAGAGATTTTCATTTGATGTTTTGTTTTTTCATCAATTACTGGAAAGCATCCACAGCCAGCAGCTCTGTGAGGAGGTTAATACAAGCACATGTAATATTCACCATCTGAGTTCAAACTTTCAGCTCAAAGTTCCTACAATTCCTCCTATCGCTTGAATTAACTTCACTTGAATGAATAGATACATCCTACAGAGCTGCAGCTGAAAAACCAAACATCCTCTTCACATCAGCATACATCCATCTCACAGGCTGTGGATTCAACCAGGAACTCAACAAGGTCCCTGCCGGCTGCTGATAGCTGTTGTCAAAGGAGACTGTCTGGACTTGTCCAGCGCACCAGTATAAGTAGAAATGTGTGTTATTGTTTGGTGGTGACTCTTTTTCAGCAGCCGTACCCTGAAAACATTAAATTGAGCTCACAGAGGGATTCCTGACCCCTGACACTGAAAGGTTCAGATCAGCTCGACAAAGTATGTTCCTAAGTTAAAACATCTACAGGTTTGATATTGAAAGTTTGAAGAGAAGACAGTCTGACCTCATGAGACCTGACAACTGTAGTGTGAGGAGACTGTCTGGTTTTGTCAGATATAGCATTTGTTTGGGTGTGATGATAAGTGAGAGGTTTGTTGTTGTTATCATTTCTGTTTCTATATCCCACCAAGGCTTTCACTGTTATGTTTAAATTGGAATATGAAAGGGGGACAGCTTTGTGCCTGAAATTAAAAGATTCTGTGTAAGGTTTATGTAAATGTTTACAGCGAAGGAAGCATCGAGCCAAAGACATAAAGAAAACAAAATATATCACACTCCAGTAAGAGTATTATCTTCAACTCAGTGTAAGAAATGTCAATGTACAGACAGTTGAATTATTCCTCTTGTTCACATTGCAGCAAAATGTGTCCTCGGCCGCACACTTTTTTAAAGCAACTGGAGCTTTTGGAGGAGACGAGAAAGTTTCCCAGCTCCGTGCAGTGAAACAGCAGCAGGGGTGAGACAAATATCAGAGTACGTGGGAAGAACCGATGCTTGTGTAACATCTCTGGCTCTGCCACAGTCGAGCGGAGTCAGCCTTGGACTGAGGACCCAGGTTGAGCTGGAACACGCCCACAAGGCTACGCTTGCTTGGTGGAAGGTCATCGGATGTTATTCTGCTCTGAGAACCTCAAGGTGAGCAGAGGGACAAGACGGGTGGACCTCAGCAGATAGATGTGGTCACACAGCAGCTGTATATCACACAGAGGGAGAACTATAAAAGAACAAGACAATATTGTGATGTAGATTTGATTTCCCACAATCACACAGACACACACACACACGTTCGTGCCATTAACAGCAAATATGCAGTTAACATAATTTCATTGCTCTGGTTTATTGTGCATGTGGAGAAAGAAGATTATTCTTCTATTCTTAGCCTTCACAAACAGAACTGCAGATGTCCTCAAAGGATGACACACTCATAATTTAATCATTTCACAACCTTGTAAATATATGTGCATACGGGACACTTTTGCTCCCCGTCACACATCCTGAAAAGTGACTATCAATTTTCAACTTCTTTTGCAGGCCATGTTTTTCTGAAATCTATTCCCGACAGACAAATGTAAATATATATATATATATATATATATATATATATATATATATATATATATATATATATATATGTAAACAGTTTTCTTGAATCACAGGCCTGTGTAAGCAGTTCCCCTCTGCCAGATGAGCCACCCCCCCTATCTTCACACATTACCCGACTCTTTGTGGTGTCGGTCTGTTAGGGAGCGCAGACGCAGCCGTGTGTAGTCGCGGCTGTCGTTCTAAACTGCAGCTCTGATATGAAATAAATAAATAAAAAACAGAGGATATCTCACTGAACCACAGATGTGACCACTGAAAGTATCTCTGCTCCCCAGAGGAATCGTTTTTTTAGAAACTCCTGCAGAAGTACTGCAGCATGAAGAAATGTGAGAAGAAGCTGGCTAAGCACTTGGTGGCAGATGTAGGTGAAATTACAGGGAGACACATTTAACAATAAATTACTGAGCTGCCAATTATATCATCAATAATAATGAAAACTTTTTTTGTGACAACTTTGTATGTGTTTCAGATAAAAGAGAATTCAATGGTGACTCGAAGGGACAAAGAGAAAAGTGTTGATCTATTTACAGTCACCCATAGACATTTGGACTGATAGAGTTAGAAAAGTAAAACTTTTGAATGGAAATAAGTACATTTGTTCTTTTAAGTTTAACAGCAGGTTTAGTGGTCTTTGGCTGTCTGACTGCTGTTATGGCTATCATATATAGTTCAAAGCATGTGTGTGTGTGTGTGTGTATGTGTGTGTGTGTGTGTGTGACGTCTGACACTGTGTCTAAGCGGCTGCCTCCTTGTCCTCTGTTCTCATATCAGCTGGGATGAAGAGCTTTTCACTTCATCAGCTCACAGCTGTGACTTACTGCCTGTTGGCTGGTCAAGGTCGCTTACACACACACAGACCCACACAGACGCACACAGACACACACAGACGCACACAGACACACACACAGCCCTTGCATATACAAACATCTTCACGCGCGTAGTCAAGCATTTATTCTGTAACTGTTTATCTCTGACGTTGCAAAAACGAATACACGTCTCATTGCTAATCATCTCTTTTAAGCTAAAGCAAATTAAATTGTTAAAATTTGACTTGAAGGAAAAAGGGACTGTGATGTCCTGTTGGCAAACTGATGTATGCACCATAACATTATGTGACCATGGGTTTCAATGTGGTTAATGTTTGACTTCTTTTCCATGTGTTCCGACAGTTTCCACCATATGTTGTTCAACTAACGGCATAAAAATAGCAACGGAAAAGTAGACGAACGTGTTCAACTTTGAATAAAGCAGCTACTTACTGCTGCTCTTTAAGTTTATTCACTCAAGAATGAACTGCTAGCTACTACTTTAACTACTTCACTGGAGTATTTTGATTGTATTCCACTCTATACTTCCAATTTACTACCTTTCAGAGGGAAATAGTTAGTGTTACTCCACATTTATTCGACAGCTGTAGTTTTCACACAATGGATAATACAAAAAAACTTTAAAAATACATTATCGGTGAAAGATTAAATCAGTGTTATCCAATCCTTATGGTTTCTTTTATAAAAAGCACAATGTAGTCTGGGTCACTTTCAGAGCTCATTCAAATATATTTGTGTCTCAGAACAGTTTTTACTTTTACTTAACTAGATGATGTGGATTCCTCTTCCACGACCGGGGGTTTGGAGAATGTTTGGTTAATTGTTAGTTGTTGAGGATGCACTCAGCTTTTAAGCAGCCACTGAAAATCAAGTAATCTCAAGAGACATCGGTTAATATTGCACAGTAGCTTTGAAGCTCTTCTAGTGGCAATAAAATCAGAGAGGAAAGACGGAGGCTTGTTTGGAGATGCCCTCAGTCTGAACAAATTGATTCCTTGTCATAATATCTGTCCAATTAATTTACCTTAAGCAGCTGAGGCTTTGTGAAGAGGTTGGCTAATTGCAGCCGCCGCCGCTGTCAGATCAATCACAGCGACGGCAAACACCAGAGAACCAGCCAGCTGGGAAAACTGTTTTTCTGTTGGCTGGTCGAGAGGTGAGGCGTCTCAGAGTTCAGGAAACAAACCCCAACAACAGGGAAGGTGAAGCAGGGCCCGGAGCGGAGGGGGGGTCACAGACTGCTCATTGAGTTTGTCAACGGCAACGACAATTATTTAGAATATCTAAATGAGTATGATGTAAATGGTCTGTTTTTTGACACAGCACTTCTCTTATTGAGCACTGATGGCTCTTTACAAATTAATACATCAGTTTTCCACTGTGGATAAAGTCCCTGGCTATTTGGGGTTCAGCATCTTGCCCAAGGACACTGTGTATATGCACAATAAGCACTTTGTTTATAATTTTGATAATAAAATAATTATTTGAAGAATGAAATGTTGTGGTTGAGTATCATTTTTAATGTGGAGACCACAAGTCTCTTTTGCTTTGGGGCATTAAAAGACAATTGAACCTTTCTGGCTATGGAGGTCTATAGTTCTGTTTCAGATTTCTTTGTCCGAAGAAATCTGCGTCATATTTTCAAGCAGAAATTCAGTCACTTAGTGTTTAAAAAATGTTAAGAGCTTAAAAGTCTATACAAAAAACAGAGAAGCAAAAACGATAAAACAGCACAAAAAAAACATCCCACAAGCGAGTGACTCACTACATGAACTTTATGAAATTGTGTTCAGAAAGCTTTTCAGAAAAAAGCACATTTAAATCTTGGTTCATACAAAGATGTGGTGGTGACGTCTGAAAACCTGGTTTAATAAAAGACATTCTAATGTACTGTAATTTGAGATCTGCACAAAAAATGAGACCTTTCAGTAAAGAGCTATTTCCCATCACATGGCAGATCACCTTTGTCACAGCCCCTGCTGCTTTGTGCGTCTCTATATTTAATTGCATAGATTACCTGGAGCCATAAACACATGATGTGTGATGAAGAGAAGGTAAAGCACAGACCATATGGCCTGCCTGGGTGGGGCCAAGCCCTCTCACACACACACACACACACACACACACACACACACACACACACACACACACACACACACACACACACACACACACACACACACACACACACACACACACACACACACACACACACACACACACACACACACACACACACACACACACACAAAGACAAGCACCGACCGATATATGAACCTGAAAATGTAGGTTAATCAATATAGCTGTAAACCAGGCTGATGTTGCCAGTTTGTAATAGTTCATCATTATTAGGTATAAATACATGGTATACATCCATAAATCGTACATATGAGTATTTTCCTTCCCTTTCACATTCTCACACTCATCCAGGAGTTGCCTTTACAGCAGCCTATCATAGAATAGGTGACTAGAATCATTCCATGTTATCCAACCAAGACACGTTTAAATTGAATTAATAAAGGTTTGAACTGATCTTTTTCTATTCTCCTCAATTTCTTTCTTGTATGTGTGGTCGTTATCTCTTAGTCTGAAACACCAAAGACTATGTATTTTTTTCCATATTTCACTGACTAAGAGAGAGATCTTGAATAGTGGTACAAATTATTAAGGATATAGCACAGATTTAAGCCTTATCATATCAGTATTACTGCCTCTCTAAAACGCACACTATACATTATGCATCTGCTCACACAGACGTATATAAAAAACACAGATATGCAGCATGAACATCGAGGCATTTATGGTCTCAGATAACATATCCACTGTCTGCATCTGTCCTTCTCTCCTCCTTTTTTCTTGCCCTTCACCTTCTCTCCGTCTCTATATTCATTGTTTCTTCCTCACCTTCCCCCACCGACGTTGCGTCATCTCACATCTTTCCCTCCTCTCCACGCCCCTCCACCAGCCTGCTATCAAATCCATCCATCGCTCTCCTCCCTCTGCCTATCAGCTCCGCCAGCGACCTGTCACTTAAACCTCGGAGCCATGGGACACAGCTGCAAGATATCAGTATCCCCTATGCACGCAAATACACAAACAAGCACACACACACACACACTAACAAACACACACACACACACACACACACACACATGCATGTGATTGTCCCCTGCTGCCTCTCTGGACTATAATCAGTAGGGCCTCAGCTGCTGGTGTGTCCATCTCTTCTCTGAGGGCTGCAGAGATCAGTCGGGCCTCCGGGGGAATGAGCGAGTGTTTTTCTGTCATGTGGGTTTCTGAATTTTCAAACATTTGGGGACATCATTTGAATTCAAACCAGTTGATTGGGGCCAGTATATCTAATTGATGTCGCCCCCAGATTGTGTTCACTGCAGCTGCTTTCTACTCGAGCTAAAACAGCAGCAGGAGACCAGGCTGGATAAACCGCAGCTCAAAGATTTGAAAACAAATTACATTTATTATTATATGCTTTTTTTATACATTTTGTTTATTTGTGTACTCAGCAAAACAGATTTTTCCATTCAGCTGTTTTTCCTTATGCTGTTTGTATTGGTCAATCGTAACAGATCAAGATCATTCACTGCCGTCATGCCTGAGTCTCATCACATAGATTCCAATGATCCCACATTACTTCACAAAATCATCAAACTAGGTCTCTGTTATTGTTTTGGTGTATTATCAGAAAAGCACATGAATCTAAATTGAGCACAAACAAGAAAGTAAATACCAATACAAATGCAAATGTTGAAGAAGCCCAGAGGAGATAATTTCAATGATCACATAGTTGCTAAAAATGCACGTGTCATCCCACACATAAAATCCCACCTCGAGTTAAAACTGTATTGAATAATTAATAAGCACTATCCAGCAGACACCGAGAGCAACATTAACATTTATCTGAGCTTGTATTTCTGGCGACCTAACAAATGCAAGTCCAATCTTCCTTCTCCTTTTAGCCTCGCTCTGGTCTCAAGTATCTCCGGAGGGAAATCTAGCTTTTTAGCAGCTAAATGTGCCGCTACGCTCGACACCTACTTCTCAAATTTGTCTGTAATAATAATGATTACAGAGCCGCTTCAAATGCTAATTAAAAAAGCAAGAGATACCTAATATATATGGAATACTGTGAGAAGCAGGGCATTGGGGAAGAGTAGCACTAGTATATCCTCCACTAGAATATCAATACAGTGCCCCCAATAGAGACTTGGGAATGTGTGTCTGCCTGCATGGATGTTCCAGTGTGAGAGAGTGAGTGAGTTCAATGTATATGTGCGTGTTCACCTGCATGTTGTGTGTCAGGCCATCACATGTGTTTACTGTACATGTACCAGCAGATGCATGTTTGTCAGCCTGTGCATGTGGTGCTTTATGTGCCTGTGTGTGTTTGTGTGTGTTTGTGTGTGTTTGTGTGTATTCTCCGAAGCCCTGAAGGTCGGTGGTGAGGTGATTATACTTCAGCTGCATCCAGGTTTGGAGCGCAAACGGCTGCACTTCCACATCGATTTCCAGTCACAGCAGATGGAAATTCATACTGTACGCCAGATTGGACCATCTTGGCCGCCTTTCTCCCGCTTCCTCTCTCTATCTCTCCCTCTCTCTATCTCTCTCTTTCACACACCGACACACACACACCGACACACACACACACACACACATACAATCATCCTCAAACTGATGAATGATTCCAAAGTTAGCGTTTAAGAGGTCAGGGGTCAGGCTGTGTTTGTGACAGGTCACTGATGGTCTCGTTGGACGGGTGGAAATGTATTCTTTAGGATCTGGATGAACTGTCAAATGAGGTTATAGCAAGAGATTTCATCTGGAATGTAAATTTTCAAATTTAAAATGTCTGACATGTTATTGAAATTCAAATGACCACCCAACCCCCCGGTATTTCTCCATCCTACCACATGAATATGAATGGAGCGATAGCCTCCATCCGATCCCTCCTTAATATGCATCGGAGGGGGGGACTTGATGAATTGACCAAACCTGTGTTCTGATCTCAATGTGCGATTATTGGACCAAGAAACCAATTGTTCTATAATGAGAAGCATTTACAAAGGCGCTGGATGGACTTTTAATGCTATTTGTGTTCCATCTTGACCAGGCCTTGTTACATGTGCGGTCAGGGGTCACGCATCTTGTGAGGGGGGGCATCCGTCACAGTTGACATTTCACATTGACCTCTGCGGAGAGTGCGCGTCGTGGTGGATGTGAGGATGAGGGAGCTGCTGACACTTCATCACTAAAGGTGGAACGAATGGAAATGCACATAAGAGACATGCTACACATCCCCCCCGTCCACAGGCACATTTAAAAAGCTTTTTATTTCAGGGGGTGATTGCAGGCTTAAGACATTAAGGCTTGTTCACTGCTGTGCTAACAGCTCTGCTCCCAGTAACAGGGCGGAATAAGTGGGGCCACAACATGAGTGATGACAGCAACGCCTGATATTTATGCAAGAAGCCGAACGCAAATGAAAAACCATCACTTGACTTCACGCCATGTAATGGATTTCAATCTACCATACATTTGACCTATACTACATCTATTTATCTATGTCTTTCTTTCCAGTAATCTACCTTAATATTTATATGTATGCTTAATTACATAAATTCAAATATTTTCTATTTTGGGTCAATTGCAGGTATTTTATTTTAACCTCTTACAAAAACTTGTGCATTATTAGCAGTTATATTTTTGTGAATTTATTCCAGGGAAATCTTACTCTGAAAAGTAACTAGTTGTCAGAAATTACAAGTAACTTAAAAAAAAGTACTGACATATACTAATGGAATACATGTGAACAATCATTATCTCAGTAATAATAATAACATTTTATAATAAACAAGATAATTAGCATGGAGTCAACAGGCAGAATCCTATTGATATTAAACTACTTTTCTCTATAAATGTAAATCAAGGAAGTTTGCATGTGATTTTTCTCCTTTGGGTATTGATTCAGGTCAAGGATATGAATATGTCATTATTTATTTCATGTGTTTTGTTTTAATGCTGAAATTCAAAGTAATTCCCTGAAAATGAGTTTCATGCAGAGTGGATGTCGTTCAGTGTTTGTGTGAAAAGGGAGAGATGGACATGACCGCTGCTTGTTGAGCTGTTTTCCAGCTGTAAGAGTGTTTTCTTGCTCTCTCTCCCACACACACACATTCACTTCTTTCATAATTGATGTGGGAGATGAGGCTCCCCAGGGGTCATCTCCTCTCTCTCCATCCCTCCCATTTTCCCCAGCTGTTCTTGGCTGTCTCCTGCTCACCTTCTCCTCTCCTCCTTCTACTCCTTTCATTCCACCCCTCCATCCCCTGCCTTTCATCTTGTCCAACCATTTTTATGCCTGCTGGCCTTCATCCATTTAATATGCTGACGGCGCTGGGGGTTACCACTTCGCTTCCAGCAAACCACTCATAGCGAGATGCATTTCTTTCTCTCATTCACCTCCCTCTCATTTGCCCTCCTCCCGTGTATCTGTGTATCTATATCTGTGTGGTGGTACAAATTCACCCTCCCCCACACACACACAGGAACACACACAAAACCCTTTGCAATTTTACACACGCACACGTATGTGCACACCTTGAGTTAGCTACCTCTCTCTGTTATGCTCTCTCCCCTCAGAGGCTTTTATCACAGCGTACCTGGGTCCCTCTCTAGATGTTAAATCTCTTCCTGGCTTAGAGTGGGGAGGAGGCCGGCAGGAGGAAAGACACACACACAGACACACACAAACACACTCAAACACATCTATCCAGGGCGTAAGAGAAAAGCTGAATTACGTGTGAGACCATCAGAGCACCTTAATGGAACAGACACACAAAATTACAGACACCAAGACGCACATGTACATTAGCTTAGACCTTGCAGGTCACCCTGCTGTAATCTTATATTCTAATATTACAGCACAGGCAGTATATCTCACCTCACATAATGAATTTACACCGAGAGTCTCCATTTATCAAACATGACACTCATACACTCTTTGTGGATAATTGTGTCACAATGTGACTTCATGTGGCATAAAATTCGTCTTTATTGGATTTAATAACAGATTTACTGAAATGGAACATGTTTTATTGCTAATTTTAAAAAAAACTTCATGAAATAGCTCAAAGTGTGCAGAGAGAGAGAAGATATTTTGCAGTCCGTCCTACTCATTCAAAATAAAAGAAATAATATTCTCTAGTCTAAAAAAATGTGTTATTGGAATCTGGGTTAAAGCTTAAAAGAGATTTGAGAGGAACATACTCACCTTGTTCCAAAATCTAAATGCACTGAGCTGAAGTGAATTAAATCGCATTGAATTGAACAATTTGCAGGTAACAAGAGCAAGAGTGCGATTTTCAATAGGAAAGGAAAAATCCTACTCTATCCAATCCCCCTCACTTTTACAGTGTCAGTGATTTTTTCTTTTCTGAATATTTTCCCCTTGTAATCTGAGCAAAAGAGTCGATACAAATGTTGATACATTATTTAAATCGTCTTCCATCAGGCGCATTTCATCTCTGACAATCTTTTCTCATTCATCGACAAACTCCACACAAACTGCAGCTGGTCCACAATGCATAATGCAGTTTGAATCTTTCACTCTTACTCATACTTACAAACATTTTGCCAAAAACGCTCAGACCTTTTAAAAAATATGCCAGCTCTTGTGTCAAAGTAAGTTCCTCCATCAGCTCGTGGTTTCCTTTCATTTCAACACTTGCCCTAATGGTGGGGATACAGTTAGGTTCAGATAAAGATAAAAAGAAATGCATATCAGCATATGGAGAAACACAAAAGCAGGGACACAACTTTGAGATAAAATGGTAGATCTATGGGTGGGGGCTTTTCAGCAACATTGTTTCAATGTCAAGGTCAGTTTTATAGGTGACCTCTAGTAGATGAGGTAATTATGACGCGAGCAGAGGAGGAAGTTGTGGTTGTATAGTCTACATGAGGAGGAGGATGATCAGAGGCAACTCTCACAGAACGCGGCTCTATGTGTCCTGATTGAAACCAACAGTCATCATTGTTTCTTTTAACCATGACCGTTTCACAACCTGAGCCTTGTATTTGTCATCGCAGCCATGACGATGAAGGTTTGGCACGCCACCACTGTGTTTATTATTGTTACGGTGACAAACGGTGTGACGGATGAGTCTTACACATCAGCTGGGAATCAGGTTAAACAAACATGAGCATGTGACCACAGCAATCACAGCAGATGGGACATTGGTTTGACAATTGGTGAATCACACACATGTTCTGACAAATGAATAGATTGTCAAAACCTGAACATGTTTTTTTAGGGACAAAGGACCTATATGTTTGTTCAGATTTCAGCATTCTTTTGTTTGTAATTTTGATTGTAACTATTCACATTCTATTTATAATAAAAATCTATAGAGTTAACAAATACAGGGTTCCAAATACAAGGTTTTATTATTACAAGGTCGAAAATACAGAGGTTTAGAGAGAATTTCAAATTTTGGTTGTAAATTGAACTATTATTAAGGAAAGCACAGTAAACAATGTTAACGTAATGTTATTTTGTGTTGTTGTTAAACTTTCCCTCTTTGAAAATCAATCATACGACCTCAGGCGAGACTGACTTAAGAGGCTGAATATTAAAGTCCATATTATACTTGATATTATTCCATATGATTGACAAACATTAAAAACCACAAGTGCCTTTAGTGAAATTTCAAGCCACTTCCGAAAATGATTCTTGTAAATGGTAATGCGTGAGTGGCCCATGGTGTGTAACAGGTCACGCAGTCGCCTGAGGAGAGTGTCTGGTGCCTCTGTCTGGTGGGGGGGCCTCCCAGGCAGGCCTGCAGCCCTGAGAGGGGCCCTGCTCCCTGGGGACCCTCCCAGTATCCTACAATCACCAAACCAGCAGATGGTGAAGGAGTAGGGACTGATTGGCAAGGACTTCACTCTAAACTCCTCTCTCAAAACAACAGCAATATAAGTAGAAATATGGCCGTACAGTGATGAATAAAACATAGGGCTCTGACTCCTGTTTGACTCCTCCATGTTGACATTTCTTTCTATAAGGAAAAAAAACACAAACTCTTCAACACAAGAAGCGCATCCTACATATAAAGGAGATATGGGATGATTTACATGCAGCAGATAAGCTGAATGGATTTTACGGGGCAAGGGAGACAGAGTATTTTGAGACATCTCTGCTTTAACACTTTAGGATGGGGGGGAAGTGACAGGGAGGACGGGAGGAGGGAGACATGAAACAAAGTCTGTGAGCTGGAATCAAGCCCGCAGTACTCGAGAGTATACTGTACATCTTAAAATTGTACACAGAAAGCAGGAGGTCGCCCGCTTCCGTCAAAACAGTAAATATATCATACTGGGATAAAAAATAAATTGTTTACTTCAGAAAGTTAGAAAGTTAGTCCATACGGATTTTGTGCAATCATGTCAATCGAAACGAAAAACGAGAAGCTCTTAGAGTCCAGTCAAATGTCCATATGAACAAGAATCATTTCATAAAGGCAAAGTTGTTTGTTTGTCCAACAGCACATTGGTTTTAATCCTTAAGTGGTTTAAGCAACAGAGTTTATCGATTGATATCCCCTCTGTTAACTCTTGTTTCCACTTTATTCCTGCAACACTGTCTATCGCAGTTGCTCCATTAGAATACATCGTAGCCTCTGCAGCCGTGTGGCCTCTATCAGCAGAGGCAATTAATTAGATCGATTCCAAAGGTTCCTTAAAGAACCATTCATTTCCACTCCCACTCCGATTTGTGGTAACTTTGTATGTAAAATTAATCTTAAAACAGGGAAAAGATTTAACTCAATCTAATCAGGAAAACATAAAGTAGCAACTCAAACAAAGAAGTTATATAAAGAAGGAACTTAATACCCTAACTCGAGTGCCCGAAAACAAATTAACTGTAGAGGCCTCTTGAGTAAATCAGCCTTCCAGTCTGTGACACCATCGTCAGGATATCAAATACTAATAGTTCTATTGTGTTCAAGAGATTAAATCTACGGCTGGAAAATTACAAACTCAATTGACCTGACAATTGACTCGAGCTAGAGCCAAACAAGGTAATTGATGTGGAGACATTTTGATGATTAGATAATTGTATTTGAATAATGGTTGCTTACGTAGTATGGTGCCGTCTTAGAGATCAGAATTGTTAATGTATACAATAATTAATGTATAGACACATGTTCATGCATGTGTGAACAGATTGATATTGCACGCCAAGAAGCTTCACAACACCGGCACACATCAGCCTGCGTGCCCCTCGGCTCTCACACATGGCTCCTGCACATGCTGCACATTAGTCGTTGGATCACAAAATTACAGTAGTTCACACTGTCTGAATAAATGGTAATCATGCATGGTGCAAAGTGTTTTTCAACATCATGAACCCTGTATTACTTTCACGCCACGCATCTGTTCAGCCTGAAAGAACAAATAGCACTGTCTGAAGCGCTCGATCAGACGCACACACACACTGCACAGACACACAAGCATGTGCGTGCACACGGAGGCAGAGCGAGACCGAGATGTGTTTACTCCTCAGAGACAAGCTCATTTACAACAAGTGCGGAGCAGCTTTTACCGTCTCGCACATCGTTAATGATCATTTCAATATTGAGACAAGTCTGTGTAGACGACCACAGAGCTGTGGCGCTGATGGATGGGGCGAAGCTCGGAGAATCCTTCTTCCTCATATTTGATTGAGACAAACACACAAACAAACAGGACTTCAGACCAGCGAGTCGTCCTTTCACGTGTGATAAATCCGGAGCGACTAAATGCAAAGGAAGTGATGACTTGATTACAGCTGACACCAGCGAGCATTGCTTCTGATACGACGGAGTGGAGAATTCTACTTGATATAATTTAGTTCAAAAGGCCATTTGTCTTCCTCAATTTGCCAGCAGTTATCAGTGAGGCTTCTGTGCCTCCATTACAGCTGCCAAGCACCCAATTCATTAATGTTTCAGGATCAACAAGTTGTTATTCTACAGCCTCTTCATGTGGGTGTTCTTGTCTCAACAATACTTTAGCTAATAATATCTGTCTGTCGTGTCCATCTTTATGCGATATCCATCCATTCATTATTCATATTCTTTGAGGATCATGGGGGGAGCTGCAGCCAATCCCAGCCGACTTTGGGTAAGAGGCAGACTACGACCTGGATAGGTCACCTCTGTATTGCAGACGAACAGAGATAAACAACCATTCACACTCATATTCACACAGATTAACATGAGCTGCTTGTCTTTAGACCAGAGGTCTTCAACAGGGGGTCCGCGACCCCTAGGGGGTCCGCGGAGGTACTGCAGGGGGGGTCGCGAAATCTTTGTTTTTTTAATAATTTTTTTTTTTTTTTTCACGAATTTAAATGTCTTTCAATACACATTAACATGCATCCAACATATTGTGAGGCTGATTTGACCCTCTGCCTGACAACCACCATCCATCCAAGATAGATAAGTTGTGTGCTACCCATCACAGTCCGACATCTCACTAATGTGGGAGTATGTGTGCCATCCACAGATAGCTTGAGGATTCACTGTCTCTTCTACATGTATGTCTAAAATAAAAACATGAATCTGTGAATTACTTTAATAGCTCAGTGTTGTATGCAGGATGTACAGTGGGTACGGAAAGTATTCAGACCCCTCTAAATATTTCACTCTTTGTTTCATTGCAGCAATTTGCAAAAATCAAATAATTAATTAATTAATTTTATTTCTCATTAATGTACACTCAGCGCCCCATCTTAACAGAAAAAAACAGAAATGTAGAAATTTTTGCAAATTTATTAAAAAAGAAAAACTGAAATGTCACATGGTCATAAATATTCAGACCCTTTGCTGTGACACTCATATTTAACTCACATGCTGTCCATTTCTTCTGATCCTCCTTGAGATGGTTCTACTCCTTCATTGGAGTCCAGCTTTGTTTAATTAAACTGATTGGACTCGATTAGGAAAGGCACACACCTGTCTATAGAAGACCTTACAGCTCACAGTGCATGTCAGAGCAATGAGAATCATGAGGTCGAAGGAACTGCCCAAGGAGCTCAGAGACAGAATTGTGGCAAGGCACAGATCTGGCCAAGGTTACAAAAGAATTTCTGCAGCACTCAAGGTTCCTAAGAGCACAGTGGCCTCCATAATCCTTAAATGGAAGAAGTTTAGGACGACCAGAACTCTTCCTAGACCTGGCCGTCCAGCCAAACTGAGCAATCGTGGTAGACGAGCCTTGGTGGGAGATGCAAAGAAGAACCCAAAGATCACTGTGGCTGAGCTCCAGAGATGCAGTAGGGAGATGGGAGAAAGTTCCACAAAGTCAACTATCACTGCAGCCCTCCACCAGTCGGGGCTTTATGGCAGAGTGGCTCGACAGAAGCCTCTCCTCAGTGCAAGACATATGAAACCCCCCATAAAGTTTGACAAAAAACACATGAAGGACTCCCAGACTATGAGAAATAAGATTCTCTTGTCTGATGAGACCAAGATTGAACTTGTTGGCGTTAATTCTAAGCGGTATGTGTGGAGAAAACCAGGCACTGCTCATCACCTGCCCAATACAATCCCAACAGTGAAACATGGTGGTGGCAGCATCATGCTATGGGGGTGTTTTTCAGCTGCAGGGACAGGACGACTGCAATTGAAGGAAAGATGAATGCGGCCAAGTACAGAGATATCCTGGAAGAAAACCTCTTCCAGAGTGCTCTGGACCTCAGACTGGGCCGAAGGTTCACCTTCCAACTAGACAATGACCCTAAGCAGACAGCTAAAATAACAAAGGAGTGGCTTCGGAACAACTCTGTGACCATTCTTGACTGGCCAAGCCAGAGCCCTGACCTAAACCCAATTGAGCATCTCTGGAGAGACCTGAAAATGGCTGTCCACCAACGTTCACCATCCAACCTGACGGAACTGGAGAGGATCTGCAAGGAAGAATGGCAGAGGATCCCCAAATCCAGGTGTGAAAAACTTGTTGCATCATTCCCAAAAAGACTCATGGCTGTACTAGCTCAAAAGGGTGCTTCTCCTCAATACTGAGCAAAGGGTCTGAATACTTATGACCATGTAATATTTCAGTTTTTCTTTTTTAATAAATTTGCAAAAAATTCTACATTTCTGTTTTTTTCTGTCAAGATGGGGTGCTGAGTGCACATTGATGAGAAATAAAATGAACTTTTTTGATTTTAGCAAATGGCTGCAATGAAACAGAGTAAAAAATTTAAAGGGGTCTGAATACTTAACGTACCCACTGTATGTTTATAAATGACAGTGGCATGGCCACCCTGTACCTTGCACATGTTTAAATTAAAAACAAGAATATATGAACCCATGTAATATTTGAATAGCTTAGTATTGAATGCACAATATCAGGGTAGTTATGTTTATACATGGCACTAGGCCCAGTTTAATATAAAACACAATTTTATACAATATATATAGTAGGGGGTCCCTGCTCCATCTCTCCACCTGTTTGGGGGTCCTTGGCCTGAAAAACGTTGAAGACCCCTGCTTTAGACTGTGAGGAAGTCGGAGAACCTGTAGAAACCTGATGCAGACACAGGTGAACATGCAAACTCCCCAAAGATCAGTAAGAGCCCCAAAACCTTCGTGCTGTGAGGAAACAGTGCTGAACACTTTCCACTGCAGACACCCGTCTTTAACTCCTAATAATAAAACACAGTGGATATCCATCAAAGATATTGCAATGAAAGATAAACTCTTTTCAATATGGAAAGACACTAAATATTTATTGAGTTCAAAGTTCCATTGTAGAATGTGTAGTTTGATATTTTTGCACTTTAATATAACTTCTGTGGTTGTTTTAGTTTACTAAGTTTATGAAGTACTAGAATTATGATAGAACGCTGGAAAATCCCTTTTAATCCGAATTGACTGTTTGCCAGCGGTCGTTCAGTGAGGAGTACTGGGAGTTTGATTGAGTACTGATACAATGTTGATCCTATTGGATACTAAACTTATTATATGTGTTGGGGGTGAGGTCCTGAGTGACCATCAAACAATAGGTTGTAAATACTTGAGGCCTACAAGGCCCAGCTGAAACCAGTTCAACCAGTTTCAGTCTTAATTCACACCTTCTCTAGACAGCCTGGAGCCTCGCCTTGGTGGGGGAAGCATGTCCTGAACCCCCACTGTGCCCCCCTCCAGCAGGCCCTGGTGGGGAGATGTTGCAGGCCGCTCTGCAAAAACCTAAATGAGACTCTGAAACGCCCACTGAGGTCGAATCCCCGCCCACTAAGGACGGGACCCTGACATTCTCATTGGATGAGAGCCAACTGAACCCTCTGACCACTTCCTGAGGAAGCAGGAAGTCCTCAGGTGGTATAAGAGTGCTGAGGTCCCAGAAATCTCTCTCTCTTCACTCAGATGCCCAAGCGACAACAGAACCCCTCCGGGGTTCTACTAGTTAACTCGGTATTTTTAAGAGACTCTTTTTGTCTCTTTTCCACGCTGCTCAAGTTGTCTTCTGACCTCAAGAGGTCTAACCACACGACTCAGTAACTAAGGAGGCGATTAGACGTTTGTTTAATATCATTTTTATTTGAAGTCGTTTCATTTTCTTCTTATCTCAGTCAAAGTTTTATCTTGATAGGACCTTTCCGGTTTTTAACTTGAAATATCGAAACAGGAAGTGCCCCGCTGGACGGACTCCGACACTTCTATAGACTTCCCTTTTTCCAACGATCCACAAACGGCTTCCACAAAGCCGTTCCCTGCAGAAGCGCGACGTTCATCCCGCTGAGGAGTATGAGACAATCCACTCCGTTCCTGTAAAGCAGCACGGTCTCCGCTGTTACAGAAGAAAGACGAAGTTTCATTCCGTCAAGGAGCACGAGGAATTCGCTCCCTTTTCCGGTCCAGCGGCCGAGCCAGGAGCTCCGCTCGTGAGAGAGACTACGTGATTCACTGGCCCCCGACACATTCGCGCCGAGGTGCAGACACACACCGCGAGGGTGGTACAGTAAGACTTGATTATCTGGGCAGATGTTAGTTTTGATACGTAGCATATTATTTAACATTTGATTGTATTTGTTGCGAGACCGCTGAGTCTCATTGTTTTAGCCGGCTACGACGAGCCGCT
Organism: Limanda limanda; assembly: GCF_963576545.1. Taxonomy (NCBI): domain Eukaryota; kingdom Metazoa; phylum Chordata; class Actinopteri; order Pleuronectiformes; family Pleuronectidae; genus Limanda; species Limanda limanda. The sequence continues at coordinate 19,741,767 of NC_083640.1, read as the reverse complement.
ACTTCCGGTTCATTTCCGGGTTTTGTGTTAGTGCTTGAGGCCGCGAGGAAAGCCTCCAGCCACGCACTGTTAACGTCTGTGTGAGTCTGCAGTGATTTCACCGATCAGAACCTCGGCCCACAACGCTCGCTTGAGGGCTGAGGGGTGAATCACAGTTAACTCATCTCAGGCGTGTACTTTTAAGAGCTTCTTTGGACTCTCCTTACATGTTTTCTCATGTTCTCTCTCTCTCTCTCTCTCTCTCTCTCTCTCTCCTTCTAAACCGACCTATACACACTCCTGACCTGTATTTATAATACAGGTCATGTCACATAGTTAAATCTATGCTTAGAGAGGCTGAACACATCTGGAAACCATTCGGCCCCAAAGCCAAGCAGAGATAAGAATTCTCTTTGTCTAAAATTTCCTTTGTGTAATTCATGTGACGACCACCAGTGTGCGCTCCGGCCACATGGTGTCATTAACATAGACTCCAGCTTGAATAACGCAAGTTAACCCACCATTTTGAGTCTATTATTGCCACGCCTCCGCTCTCTCTCTCCTCCCATCCTGGCTCTAAATTCATAACGGCTCCGCCATCTTGTTTTGTAGTCAATCCGCCATTTTGAGAGTTTTTAGGCCTTGATTCCACGAATCATGATCGGCCTCCATCTTAGATGTGATGTCACTACGCGTCATCGCCACCCCCCTTCTTTTTCTCTCACACACACACACACACACACACACATTGATAGACACAGACAGACACACACACACACAGAGACACATAGATGGACCAGAGGTTACATGCGTGTTCTAAATTGTGATAAGCTGCTGTTGTTATCTTTGAAATATGGGAGTTTGTTAAGATGATGAATCATTAAATAACACTAACTTTATTTCACACACACACACATAGACACACACACACAGAGAGACACTTTGACACAGACACACACACACATAGAGACAGACATACATAGGTAGACCGCAGGTTGTCCATGTATTTTCTGAATTGTGATAAGTGCTGCTGCTGTGTTTACCTTTGAAATATTGGAGCTTGTTAAAATGATAAATCATTGAATAACATTATAACTTTATTTCCCCTTTTTAATAAATACTTTTGTAATTAAAGTATCTGTAGTCTGTGATTATTTGTGCATATGTATGTGATTGCAGCTGGATTATGATCGCCTGTGCTCGAACTTAGAAGCCTTCACTGTTTATTAAGTAATCGTTAATATTAAAATATTGACATTATTAATTTGACATTTATCATTATGAGACTGATAATTATAGCTTGACATCGTTGGTCCCTGGTAACCAGGGTGGTGCCCCCCTTTCTCAATTATTAATATAGATAGTATTATTCTTAAATTGATAATTTTATTGTTTTAGACTAATTATTTTCATTATTCTTGGTTGATAACCTTATCATTGTTAATTGACAGCTTGTACTTTCTAATTGATAATTCCTATTTTCTCATTAGTGGTTTTATTGTTATTTGATTACTGATCATCTTCAATTAATAATTTAATTATTTTTGATAGATAATTTTTATTATTTTAATAATCCTATTTCATGATTATTAATAATTAGCCAACGTCAAGTCTACTCCTATTGCACAACATAAATGGTGCCCCCTGTGAGGCGATCTAACTCCAGCTGTATCATAATACTGTGTACAATAATCCAGATTCTTTTTTTTTTTTCCAGAAATTTAATTTTTTTTGAAAAATTTAAATTTTTTTGAAAATTTGATTTTTTCAAAACTTTTGCTTTCTCTCATTTGGTATTGATCATGATTCGTTGTTGAAGAAGAAAATAATTTTGGAAATTTATTCTTCTTTGCAAAGTTTTATTTTTAATTCATTTGAACTTTTACCAAACCGGTATACCGGTGACTGGTGTATCCGTAATTGGCTGCAGATTGCAATCGGTGGTTGTGTTCTCGAGGCACAAGAATCATAAATAATTTAAGAAAAGAGAAAAATAATTCTAGGAATTTATTTCTCTTTGAAAATTTTTATTGTAATCCCTTTGCATCTGTCCCAAGCAGGTATACTAGTGCCTTGTGTATCCGTGGTTGGTTGCTTCTAGCATATAAGTGGTTGTGTCATCTCAATGCACAATAATTATGATTAATCTTTGAAGAGAGACATAGGTTCGAAACTAATTTCTCTTTGAAGTTTCTTTATTCTTAATTCCCTTTGCTAAGCAGACTTTTGTGTAACTTTGGTTGGTTGCTGACTGCGTTTCAGTAGTTGGTAATTTTTATTGGAGATTTTCTGCATGCTTTTGATCTTAAGGAGACAAACTAGATTTGAGAGACTAGTTTTGAGAAGACTAGTTGTTGAACAACTAGGTCTTAAGGATTGAGCCACCGAGCTATCCTTCATTGACACTTTATAGACACAGGGTGAAGCTCACCTGTGCATCTTGTTGTGTAGTTTTTTTAATTAAGTGTTTTACCCACTTTTTCTAAGCAAGCGTGAGCAGTCCACCAGGTGCCTTTTCGCACTCAGAAGATGAGTAGCATGTAACACCGTGGGGCAAGTGCTCCCTCAGGACCAGAGGTCCTATTAGAGACTGTAGCCAGTCTGAGTAATTTTTTTTCTAATGATGCGGTGAGTGAGTTGAGTGAGTATGAAATAAGTACCTGCGATCGTAAGATCAAGAACTGTCCATGCACTCATCAACCCCACTGGCCCGCATCCAAAAATACCCCATGCTCTGGGTCAACTGACACTCCTCTACCAGCAGAGAGCCGAGCTGCAGACCCAAGAACATGCGAAGGCGCTCATAGCCATGCAAGCAGCATGTCGAGCGGAGCAGGAGAAAAAAACTCCCACCTGCGGCACATCATCGAGACCCGCAAAGAACAGGACCAGGCGGTGCAGGAGCATGCGCAGGTCAAAGGTCAGCAGAAAGGGGGGCACAGTCAAACAGAGCTGTCCCCCCCTCCAGCTGAGATCCCTGATGACAGGGCCAGGAGCTGACGTCATTCCCGGTGGAGCCAGCGGAACAGAGACACTGGGAGAACAGCTGCGAGCACAGCTCCACAACCCTCATGCAGAGGGAGCTTTGCTCTGGAGAGCCAGACACACCCAGCAGTCCACCGCTCCGACCCACTCAACACCAAAGGGGGAGCAGGACTCAACCCCTAGACGTGCAGTGACCTGCGACCGCTAAGAGGAAACATCAAATGCCTGTCCAGCGGACACACAGCATCCACTCCAGCCAGAAGGAACACATCCTGCACGGAGCCATGCTGATCCACATCACAACGACGGAAGGACTCCGTCCTGGAGGGCTGAAGGAGATTCCCAGTCTGCCACTCAGGCAGAGGCGCACCATGACTCACGGTCGCGTCCTGGATGGTCCGCCAACCCCGGTGCAAGAGATGGTGGCCACGAAGATGAGTACCGTGGCACATTCAAGTCAAAAGACACTGATGACTCAGCACCCCCTCAAAGAGAGGAAATCCGCAACCGGCGGCAAGAGCCCCTTGAAAAAGACATTTATCGCTTCGACCCAGACAACCGAGGGTGTAACGAAGACGACACCGTGGTTCTGGCAGTTCAAGTCCAACTCAATGTGGACCCGGCGCTGGAAGATGACAACTTTCCCCACGCCAAGATGAACCCCAGCAAAGAGAACCAGAAACAACGACCCTTCCAACAGGGTGCCCCTCAAAACCAAGGGGGTGAGGATTTCAACCAGCCCCACAAACAGTTTCGACCTCAGCACCTGAATCCCTCTCCACAGAGAAGTAGGGGCTGTAACCAAAGGAAACCTCATCAATACTAGGAGTATAGAGATGGTGACCGAAGTCCAACACATGGGATGCATCCTGGCACAGAGGAATTAATACGGAGATGTGTGGATGAAGCAATGAGAGACATTGTGCCACGTGTTCCTCCAGGCTCCACTGAGAGACCAGACACTGAACCCCGTTGGCGAAACTAGAAGCAGTTGCCCTCCTTCTCCACTCCTAAAGATGACTTCAATGACTGGGAAGGACCGAGGCGCTGCCAGAAACCCCCTCTCACCTCCACACCTGAAAGGGGGGGGGAAGAAATCCCAATTTTAAAACAAAGACCGCTCAAACCACTCACTCCATCAATAGCTGCATGCTTTAGACCCTCTGTCAGTAAATCGTATAACGTATGTTCAGGTAGTGAACTCCTTAGACCTCGTTGAGGATTTTGAAGTCGTTACCACTACGGTTGTGCAGCCCTCACGGGTACAGTTGGCAATTCAGTCTTGGCAGAAAAATTTCAATATCTGTAGATTTGCAAACCTAGAAATAGGATTTACCATATATTCACAGATTAGCGAACAACAGAACGTGACTCGCCGTTCTAAATGTTTTGGTTTGACAGAATAACGCACATGTTTATTTCAAAACACCAGCACCTACTCAAACATTTTCTTCTGTTCCTTTTTCCACTTTTCTTTCGTTTCACTCTTCACCGAAATTCATTGGTATGTTAACAATAACTGCCGATAAGCATGATGTGAAATTGAAAATGTGCGCCGTGTTTTAGAATATATGTTATTTAGTTCCTGTCTGCCCAGACAATTACCTCTCTCTGTTTAGACCCATTCCTCAAAGACATTTATGCATCTCTGCCTCATGATGAACTAACTTTCAATGCTTCAACTCCACTCAAGGATTACCTCACATGGATTATGGACTCTCGACCCTAGTGTGCCCTGGAAACCGGGTCACGACCCACTTTTCAGACCAAAGGGGGATTGTTGGGGGTGAGGTCCTGAGTGACCATCAAACAATAGGTTGTAAATACTTGAGGCCTACAAGGCCCAGCTGAAACCAGTTCAACCAGTTTCAGTCTTAATTCACACCTTCTCTAGACAGCCTGGAGCCTCGCCTTGGTGGGGGAAGCATGTCCTGAACCCCCACTGTGCCCCCCTCCAGCAGGCCCTGGTGGGGAGATGTTGCAGGCCGCTCTGCAAAAACCTAAATGAGACTCTGAAACGCCCACTGAGGTCGAATCCCCGCCCACTAAGGACGGGACCCTGACATTCTCATTGGATGAGAGCCAACTGAACCCTCTGACCACTTCCTGAGGAAGCAGGAAGTCCTCAGGTGGTATAAGAGTGCTGAGGTCCCAGAAATCTCTCTCTCTTCACTCAGATGCCCAAGCGACAACAGAACCCCTCCGGGGTTCTACTAGTTAACTCGGTATTTTTAAGAGACTCTTTTTGTCTCTTTTCCACGCTGCTCAAGTTGTCTTCTGACCTCAAGAGGTCTAACCACACGACTCAGTAACTAAGGAGGCGATTAGACGTTTGTTTAATATCATTTTTATTTGAAGTCGTTTCATTTTCTTCTTATCTCAGTCAAAGTTTTATCTTGATAGGACCTTTCCGGTTTTTAACTTGAAATATCGAAACAGGAAGTGCCCCGCTGGACGGACTCCGACACTTCTATAGACTTCCCTTTTTCCAACGATCCACAAACGGCTTCCACAAAGCCGTTCCCTGCAGAAGCGCGACGTTCATCCCGCTGAGGAGTATGAGACAATCCACTCCGTTCCTGTAAAGCAGCACGGTCTCCGCTGTTACAGAAGAAAGACGAAGTTTCATTCCGTCAAGGAGCACGAGGAATTCGCTCCCTTTTCCGGTCCAGCGGCCGAGCCAGGAGCTCCGCTCGTGAGAGAGACTACGTGATTCACTGGCCCCCGACACATTCGCGCCGAGGTGCAGACACACCGCGAGGGTGGTACAGTAAGACTTGATTATCTGGGCAGATGTTAGTTTTGATACGTAGCATATTATTTAACATTTGATTGTATTTGTTGCGAGACCGCTGAGTCTCATTGTTTTAGCCGGCTACGACGAGCCGCTACTTCCGGTTCATTTCCGGGTTTTGTGTTAGTGCTTGAGGCCGCGAGGAAAGCCTCCAGCCACGCACTGTTAACGTCTGTGTGAGTCTGCAGTGATTTCACCGATCAGAACCTCGGCCCACAACGCTCGCTTGAGGGCTGAGGGGTGAATCACAGTTAACTCATCTCAGGCGTGTACTTTTAAGAGCTTCTTTGGACTCTCCTTACATGTTTTCTCATGTTCTCTCTCTCTCTCTCTCTCTCTCTCTCTCTCTCTCTCCTTCTAAACCGACCTATACACACTCCTGACCTGTATTTATAATACAGGTCATGTCACATAGTTAAATCTATGCTTAGAGAGGCTGAACACATCTGGAAACCATTCGGCCCCAAAGCCAAGCAGAGATAAGAATTCTCTTTGTCTAAAATTTCCTTTGTGTAATTCATGTGACGACCACCAGTGTGCGCTCCGGCCACATGGTGTCATTAACATAGACTCCAGCTTGAATAACGCAAGTTAACCCACCATTTTGAGTCTATTATTGCCACGCCTCCGCTCTCTCTCTCCTCCCATCCTGGCTCTAAATTCATAACGGCTCCGCCATCTTGTTTTGTAGTCAATCCGCCATTTTGAGAGTTTTTAGGCCTTGATTCCACGAATCATGATCGGCCTCCATCTTAGATGTGATGTCACTACGCGTCATCGCCACCCCCCTTCTTTTTCTCTCTCACACACACACACACACACACACACACACACATTGATAGACACAGACAGACACACACACACACAGAGACACATAGATGGACCAGAGGTTACATGCGTGTTCTAAATTGTGATAAGCTGCTGTTGTTATCTTTGAAATATGGGAGTTTGTTAAGATGATGAATCATTAAATAACACTAACTTTATTTCACACACACACACATAGACACACACACACAGAGAGACACTTTGACACAGACACACACACACATAGAGACAGACATACATAGGTAGACCGCAGGTTGTCCATGTATTTTCTGAATTGTGATAAGTGCTGCTGCTGTGTTTACCTTTGAAATATTGGAGCTTGTTAAAATGATAAATCATTGAATAACATTATAACTTTATTTCCCCTTTTTAATAAATACTTTTGTAATTAAAGTATCTGTAGACTGTGATTATTTGTGCATATGTATGTGATTGCAGCTGGATTATGATCGCCTGTGCTCGAACTTAGAAGCCTTCACTGTTTATTAAGTAATCGTTAATATTAAAATATTGACATTATTAATTTGACATTTATCATTATGAGACTGATAATTATAGCTTGACATCGTTGGTCCCTGGTAACCAGGGTGGTGCCCCCCTTTCTCAATTATTAATATAGATAGTATTATTCTTAAATTGATAATTTTATTGTTTTAGACTAATTATTTTCATTATTCTTGGTTGATAACCTTATCATTGTTAATTGACAGCTTGTACTTTCTAATTGATAATTCCTATTTTCTCATTAGTGGTTTTATTGTTATTTGATTACTGATCATCTTCAATTAATAATTTAATTATTTTTGATAGATAATTTTTATTATTTTAATAATCCTATTTCATGATTATTAATAATTAGCCAACGTCAAGTCTACTCCTATTGCACAACATATGTTTAAGTGTTTGTGACAAGTCTGTGTCCTCAGAGTGCCCGCAGGAGCCTCCCTCTCTCTCTAACACACGTACACTAAGAGACAGATGCTTAATTGCAAGCGAACAACAAAACATGAAATATTACTGAAATCCCACAATGCTACTAAAGCACTTACAGGTATTCAGATGAGCATGAGAATAGAGTCTCCGTCATGCATATGCACTTACATAAACACACACACACAAACACAAACACACACACAAACACACACAACTTAATCCATGAAGCTGGCAGAGGAGTCTTGGAGCAGCTGCCTTGGTGCAAACGGTGAAGTAAGCATCATCTGGCTGCGGAGAGAAGCATGTTTGTTCTTTGACATTTGCAAATACATGCAGATCGGAGAACACACACACACACTCACGCACGCTGACATGAGCAAACTCTCACGAGCACAAACGTCACACAATTAATTATGAAGTGAGTCGTACAGATTGAATGGAGGCGATGTGACAGCCCATCCTCTCGTTTCTCTTAGTAACAAACACTCGAGTTTCTCTGCAAGGAAACCAGCCTCATGAATTCTTTACCAAAAGCCTATCAATAAACAAACAGAGCAATAAATAAACCACTAAGTTAGTTACGGCAAAACAACAGACAAGCATGCGGGCGAGCAAGAGAGAGAGAGGATGGTGAGTTTCCCCTTTTGTTTGTTTTGTTTTTGTGTCTGTCTGAGATATTCTTCAATACAATGCGCGCAATAATAAAATCGCAACACTGTTGAGACTGGATAGGGTGCAGGGATTTAGAGGGTGACTTACAAGGGAGAGCATGGTGAAGGCAGGCTGGGGGGAGACAAAAGCAGTCTGGAGGACAGTGGATTCCTGTATGCTAAAGAGTATGAAGAAATGTGCAGCACCAATGGGATTCTCTCAGCCAAGTCCAAGGTGCCGCGTGATCAGGAGAGCCAGCCCGTGTGTGTGTGTGTGTGTGTGTGTGTGTGTGTGTGTGTGTGTGTGTGTGTGTGTGTGTGTGTGTGTGTGTGTGTGTGTGTGTGTGTGTGTGTGTGTGTGTGTGTGTGTGTGTGTGTGTGTGTGTGTGTGTGTGTGTGTGTGTGTGTGTGTGTGTGTGTGTGTGTGTGTGTGTGTAGCCGCGGAGAAGAGAGCAGTCAAAGGGATTAGGGAAGGACCCAAGAATGAAATGTTCATCTTCTCCTCTTTCTCTCTCTCTCTCTCTCTCTCTCTCTCTCTTTAAAGATTGGATGCAACCGTCCTAATTTTTGGGCTGAATGAAACATGAATGAGGTTAGCAGGAGATAGCCAGGACCACACTCCCTCATTCTCTCTTACACACACTTACATATACAGCAGAGATGCAACAGACACACACAACACAGCGTAACTCACACAGATAAGAGAACAGCAAAAAACAGCAGCAGGTTTATGGGCATCAAAATCCTTCAGTGGAGGTTCCAGGTTTTCGCAAGTGAGTGGAGCATTTGGCGTCGGGACAATTTGGAGACGTGTTGAAAAGGTCTGGAGGGTGTTTGACAAGATTAAGAAGGTGTATGCTAGGTTTCATAGCTCTTACATGAAGTATGCCCTCGTAATTGTTATTCAGATATGATTTACATTTGGCAATAACAAGAAATACTTTCTTGAGCTGCGTATGAACAGATGTAGCTTAGGGTTTTATTTCAGTCCCATGTAAAACAAGCACATTCAGGGAACTATGAACAGGGATGAGCAACAAATGGGATGAAAGAGATGGTATATACGTAAGACAAGTGTGTGGCACCTATTAGAAAGGAAGATGTTGGTTCGAATCCCGGATTTATGAGTGGGGTTTGCCTGCTTTTTCTTCAGGCATCTGGTTAGATTGAGTATTATTGGAGAATCTCAATTGACCCTTGGTTTTAATATGAGAGTGAATGGTTGTTTGTCTCTGTAAGTCAACCCTGCAATACACTGGCACACACACACACAGCCCCCCAGACCCTTAAAGGAAAAGTGGTATAAATAATGGATGGATCAGACAATGTTTTCCATCTAAATCTGTGGAGTTCTCTTTTAAAACCCACCAATCCAAATGCCCTAATTGAACTGGGGACATGTTAAATTAGGATACACACACTGTAAACACGTTTTTCCTCTTTGACTTTCAGCGCACTTCAATCCAATTAGAGACATTATGGAAGATGGGATCTTCGGCTGATGAGCAGCACTTTCACAACAGAGACACTCGAAGGAACACTGGACACTTTGAATAAATCAATTCAACAAAGAAACCCCCCCTCTCTCTTGTATAGAGGCACATGTATGTTGCACAACTATTCACAAGAAGGTTAATGTGTGTTTGTATGTTTCTAGTAAAAGAAATAAAATATTTACTATAATTTTAAATATTTAATGGAGAGTGCAGTTTCTTTCTGCGTCCTTTACTTTGCTTTAAATTGACATAGTGACAGTTGCAGTAAAAACACTATCTACAGTATAAAGTACTGTCTACAGAACCTCTACATAAACATCTCAACCAGGAGACAAACGCCAAAGAACCAACCGTATGATTCCAGATTCCTTCTCCGTAGGACACATCAGGTGGATATGACCTTTGTGTAATATAACATCCTGCATTTTCCTCTTTTCCTCTTCTCAAAACTCAATGTTTTATAAGGATCTTAATCTTGTAAAACAACTTCTCCTGTCATACTTCTGTTTTATATCACCTCTGCTTTACTCAATATAATAACATTAGACATGCACGGGAGACGGAATTCAATATTACTACATTTTCAACAAATGCAGGAAAACAAAACTCGATGAATTGGGAGGAACAAATAATGACGTGTAGCTTTGCATTATTGTGGTCGACACAATAGTAACCTGGTCCCTGGACACTCTCTACTGCTACCTCGGTTTAATATCACTGCTGGAAAAAAAAAATCAGACAGTAGAATTTGGGAGGTGAAGAATTACTGAACACAGATCTGGACTGACAGGTCAGGAAGTGAATTGTTCCCAGTTGTTGCTCCGAGTCCTGACCTCTGGTCTGTCATCTCCTATTCACAGTATGTTTCCTTAGGAAGGTGGTTCAGCCTGAAACTGTTCTCAATCAGATTTACTTCAACTCAGACTTTGCTCCATTCAAATTATGATGTTAAGAAAAATCAAGTTTTTCCATTTTTTTGCATTTATTAATATATAAAATTCCCATTGACTGTATAAACTCATCCCATAGAAAGTGAGGAAACAATTCATGAAATGTTTTATTGATTAAGCTGTTGACTGACATATCTGATGTTTATTTATAAAAACTTATCTTGATATAGTTAAAGCTAAAAAAAAAAACAAGGTCATTTATGACTTGAGACAAACCCATAAACAGATGTTTTCTATATCTCGAACTGAAAAACACATGTAACAATATGACGTATATCACAAGCTGTTTCTTTTGTGTTCGTCTTTTTCTTTCTTCTAAATGGTTTAATGTTTATGTTTCCTTTTGTCTTGTAATTGAAGAGTAAACAACATCATTAGAGATCCATCTTACATCATCTAATGAGACTGAGCAGTTTCTACTAGAGAAGAAGTCGTCTCTTGGCAGAAAATTGAATTCCCTCTCTGCAGCTGCAGGTCACCTGTGCTGAATTGGTTGGTGACACATCTTGTTCAGTGAACTGAGTGACTGAACTTTCCCAATCAGGTCCAACGCAAGACCAGCTATACAGCTCCATCCTATACCCAGGAGGCTGTAGCAGTCAGTCATCTCTCTGTCCTACTTTCTTTCTTTTCATCCTCCTCATCCTCCTCCTCTCACATCTTCCCACCCTCTTTCTCAATCCCCCCATTTCAATCCTCTCATAAAATGTAGCACTGGTCCACTTTAAAGTACCTTCGATAAAAATAAAAATACTTTCTGGACATATCTGGGAAAATCCTGCAGAAGATTGAAAGCTATAGTTGGTTGGGTATATCAAAACATTTGAGTTAAACCTTGATGCATAGACATTCACTTAATTATAAATAACATTTGAGTTTACGTTTCATGTGAGCAGTAATTGAATATGCAAAATGTAATGAAATATAAACAAGTGAAAACGATATAGAAAGGGGATAAGAAGCAGCTGCCCGGAAATTGATGGAGTTCAGGTCGAATGAGCTGCAAAAGCAAACAAGCTTCCAGATTTTACAATTTCTGATTGAATTTCTGTCGACAGGCAGACCAAAGGAAAAAGAAGAGCAGGAAAACCGATGAAGGCAAAGAGGGTTTTGCATCTGCAAGGTATCAAACTGGTGACGACACATATACTCGACTGATCACTTGTTCATAGCTGCATTTCAAACCAATCTTCTAAAATAGCATGCAGCTTGGCTTCAGCTTTTCTTCCCATGTTTGTGTGTATTATAGGTAAAAGAGAAAAAACAACTGGTGAATGATTTCCACTTAACAACATGAGTGAAGACAGTTGAGGAGACATTGTTACTACATACAGTAGAAACAAGTTTGTTAGTTCAAGTCTATGCAGTACAATGCTTATTACAGTAAAAACATTTTGGTTGCAACAGTTGCTTTAACCACCTGATGAAGTGTTATTGCTCTGTTCCTTTCCTGATCTTCAACTAGACAACTCTACAATCATTAACACAACTAAAGTGTTAACAATTTGAAATAGTGGAAGTAAGATCCAAGTTCTACTAAAACTGAATTCATCTCAAAGTGCGATGTTCTGCAGGACAGGTGAGCAGCCTCCGGACAGCAAACATACAAATAGACAGACAGAGACAGAGACAGAGACAGAGACAGAGACAGACAGCAGGGCGGACCAACAGAGACAGGACCAGAAGGTGCAGAAGACAGGAAGAAACATAGAAAGTGACAGACATTGACAGACACAAGAGAAGGAGAGAAATGCGAGTGTGCAAAGGAGGAACACACGAAGAGGATGATGAGCTCCCCGGGCTGTGAACTCGCCATGTGTGGAAACATGCTGCACCATCTGTGTTGAGACTGTTTACGCAGCACACCACCGCTGCTGCAGACGCCCTGCAAACACACACCCAGTGCCACCTCGCCCAGGACATCATAGGGCAGGGCGTGGCATGCTTCAACTGGCACAGCAACAAAAACAGCAACAAAAACAACATCTACATCAAAACACGGTGACAGCAGAAGCAAAGTCAGGGAAAGGTCACGGCAAGTGACGGAACAACAAGCAAAACAATTTGAGAACAGCAGCGATATAGAGATCGTAATACAGTAACCAGCCAAGGTAGACTTACCACAACCTATGAGATTGTGAAATAATGTTAAATCCCCATGTTTAGAAGCCACGTGATAAACAGCTTTATAAGAAAAACATGTTTTATTTGCAACTTCAAGAAGAAGTACTACATTGCCTAGAATCCTCAGGTGAAAGAGCGACATTTCTGATTGGCAAAGCTCGCTGTTACCACGGAGATGCACAAAAATAATGTTGGCTACAATCAAATCATTCAGCGTTACATACGTGTTCCACAGAGCAACATTGATTTCCCTCTCGAACATGTCGTTTTTTTAGAGGTGAGGAAAAGAGTCCAAAGAGGAAAATCACAACAAGGTTAAATTCAAGAAGAAGTTTGCTGGAAGTCATTTTCCTGTTTTCCAATTTGCAATATACTTTTTTGGCTGTAAATCAAATGTTTTATGGGCACAACTCATCGTGCAACTGATTGGCCGGCCTCCAGGGTTAAAACTCTCTTGCCAATCAAGGAAAAGAATGGAAATGTTTTTTCTTGAACCAGAGCAATTCTCAAAGTCTCAGTCACCATCTGTAAACAAAATGTGTTAAGTTACAAACTAAGGGATAAAATAACACTTTACAACGGCAATAACAGCAAAGCCGACAGCAGTGTTATAGGACAGAAACATGGCAGCATGTGACTGGCATCACTTGATACCCTGCAACACATCATGACCCTAAACAGCAATGACAGCCATTGACTGCTCTCTGTCGTCAGGCCTAGAATCACACACAAGCACTAATCATGATGAATCTAAATTGATCAGAACTGCAGACAATGAGCCAGGACACAACCGCCACGGAATCTGCCACAGCTACTCGCTGAGAACAGAGAGAAGCAAGAGTCAGAAAAAGAAAAGAACAGGACAGAGAACAAACAACACAAGTGATGTCATCGAAGGAGAAGGCGATGAGGCTTGTGAGGAAGGAGGAGAACGAGCAGGGGGGAAACGGGGCAGAGCAAGAGGAGTAAAGGAGGCCGTTAAAGAATGACCAGGGAGACAGAGAGAGAGTAGTTTGTGTTGACAGTGCTGTTGTGTCTTGGCGGTGCCAGCTGGACTCGAGGGACGTCTTCAGCAGACACTGGCTGCTCAGAACCTGACCTCTCTGCGTGGAACCAGAACAGACCATGCGTCTGCAGGGAGGTGGTGATGTTCATGGTGGTGGGAGATAAAGCCACGAGTTCTTCCAAAAGCATTTTAGAGTCACAAACATTTGCAATCAACTGACCTATCCCAAAAGCTCTCTCCCGATTAGTGATTGTCCAATCATGGTGCAGCAAATGTTAGTGCACAGCGCCGGCCTGTGAAGATAAGATTATGTTTACACATCCAAGTGCTGCGTATAGGGCTGTGATAAAAGCAGCACACAGAGTATAAACTCCAAAAAAGTTTGGAGGTTTTTAGCACCAGATCACACCTGTGCACTTTGTGTTTCTTTCCAATAACCCAAACTCCTAATTTGTTACTGATATAAATACCAAAGTAACAAGGTAGATTATATAATCACGACATTTGCTTTGTAAACTTACAGGTTGTTTCCCTTTTGCAACTTACAAACACTGAAAACTAGTTGCATCTTAAAATCTGAGTATTGTTAGTGTTCTGCTTTGGGAGACCTGACTTGACTTTGACAAATGATTCTTGTTTTAATTACCTCTGCCAAGGAGTTTATGTTTTCACCCCTGTCCATTTGTTTGTTTGTTGGTGTCTTTGTTCGATTGTAAGCAAGATTACAAAAAAGCTTTTAGATGGATTACAACGAAACTTGGTGGAACGATGTGGTGTGGGTCAGGGAAGAGCACATTTAACACTGTGTTGTGTATTTTAATACTAGAGGTGAAAGCTGCTTTGTGTAAATATTAATAATGAATTACAATATCTGTTTGTTTGCTTATTCCTAATATTATTGCTAGATAATATGGGGACTGAGTGCAAAATGTCATACATATTGAAATGCAACCCTACAAAAACAACACAGACTCTGTATATACAGAGAATCTGAAACTAAAGTTAAATCTCCATCAAGTGGAACAGAGAGACATTAGAATGTCAAACAGACAAGCAGCAGTATCAAGGTTTCAATATCAGAGTCTGATGCAAGGTATGTCAGACTAACCAGTAGATAATAGTGAAAAAATAAAACATTCCCTATGCCTCAGAAGCAAATCCTTCATTAAGGTTACATGTACACTTTGCCTGTGCCAAGGTCAACTCCATAATATCAAAAACGCAAGATCAAAACTGCAACTTGTTTATTGGAAAATCTGCCCATCTGGCTGAGCATCTTGGCAGGAAGATGAAAAGATGACTCACAGAAATAATGTTTGGGAATGATGAGAAAGCAAACAATGAAGATCACGGGTAAGGCCTGGTTAGTCCTGATTGGCTCTGAAGCAGAGACCAGACTGGACCGATCCAGACTAGGCTGAGTGCCCAGCGCTGCCACCTAGGGCAGGGGACCAACAGAGGGGCGCGGGTTGGATGAATATGCCTATTCATTCTGGCAACAGCGCATCCAGCTGAGGCACAGAGCATGAAGCAGAAACAGAGAGAGACAGAGAAGGATGAGAGCTTTAGGAAGACATCTTGGTCATGACTGGAAGGGTTTGGAGAAGCAAAGACTTTGAAGAATGAAAGGAGGGAGGGAGAGGACGACAGGAAGTTGGTTTGAAAGGGATAATGATGTATCTCCTTCGAACAATGGGGACGGCAGGAAAGCAGCGGTGGTGTGACCTTTGAATAAAGGAGCCTGTGTGAAGATGGTGCATGTGCGATGCCTCTTTGTTATAAAACTTTCACAACTTAAACTTTGGCCCATTAACCAGTGTTCTGTTTGCTGAGCATTACTGTTGAGTCTTTTCACAGCGTATTATCCTGCACTCGGTGCAGGTAGGAGTAAAACAAGGCAGCTAGTTAAACACACTGAGAGGAGATGAGCTTTTAAGTTACGGGAAACTGTGAAAACAGTATTTGCAAACCTGTCTAAGAGAGTTTATATACAGCAAATATACAGCAAAGATGTGACGCAGGAAAAATAATAATGGCCAGGTCTGTTTTCTGTTGTAGTAAGGTTGTATTTATTATTAATTTGAAATATGCTTATACTGAACATAGATATACAAAAAAAAGATAATTTGTAACCAAAATCCATTATTTTCCCTTATTCCCTCATACCAAAAGTATTTTTGTTGACTAAACTTAACCACCAACATGAATCTAGATGCAAACCCTGAGGTGGCAAAAGTCAACACCAGCCGACTCAACATGTTCACACAACAGTAAATACGCATTATCCATATTACAATCTCTGTAGGTTTATGTCTTCAATATTTAAAAGACCAACAGTTAAAATTAAAAGCAAAAAGTGAACTACACAAAAGTTGGCTTGGTTTGCACTAAACTGAAGGAACTGCAGCAAAACAAAAGAATAAATTCACAATAACAAAATAGCTGTGATCAAATAGATAATTGATAATAGTCCACAAACTCAACCCTCATAATAATCAAGTTGATAACAGATACAAGATGTCTGGCGTTATTTGCTTGGTCACAGATCTGACAGAATGTTGGATGGATCAACGTCAGTTAACTGCAACTGCTCTGAAACTCTGCCAGCACCGGTTGGTTGCTACGGGCGACCCTGTGCATCAGCGCCCAGACACATTTCAGATGTGCGACTGTTTTGAAAACAACTCGTCAGATCCAGACTAAACCTTATTCATAATTAATTTCAGTCTCCTGAGTTTGAGTTTGACTATAATTATAAAATTCCTAATCAATGCCAGACTATTTGGACTAATCTCTCAGATCTGAGGGGTCACATCTTCCCTGCTCACTCCCTGCCGCCTCATCACACTCTTCCAGTCTCTACAAGTTCATTTTCATACTCTCTGATGAATAAAATCGATGGCTACCTGCGAGGTAGAAAACAAATCGACAAAGTCACATTTTATGATGGATGGCAGTAGCTTAAAATGAATAGGATTTGTAGTTAATGGGCTAAAACAGTTCATTCAGGCATTCCACTGGGGAAAAAACAACCTTATAGGAGAATGGACCCAATATGTTGCATAAATTACCATCACAGTATCATCAATTATCTAGCTTTAGTTCTACAGAACATTCCTTCATATACTTCTACCAAACATATGCTTGAGCTCAGAGTTCTGCTGATCTGTAGATGGACAAGCGTCACCCTGGGCAGTGACAACAAAGACGTGGGCTAATTATAGACACGCTGCAGCACAAAGCAAAACCGCCTCGGAAAATTAGAAGCAGGCTTCTGCTTGATGAGATGACGACTAATGCTGGTGACACATTTACTGGTATTCATGGGGATGGATTTATAATACTGGCAGATGTCTGATATCATCACATCACAAGTACATAAAGCAAACTTGACAAAACCAAACTTCATATGTCATGAGTTTTGAGTCTCTAATGATTTCCAGCGAACACGGTGTCAAAAGTTGGAGTGTCAGAGTGAAGAGGGGACAGTGGGGCTGAAGGGGACAGCGGCAGAACGAGTTATAATAAGTCCTTGTCCAGAGGAACACCTTGGTCCTGAAGATACAGATGAGAAAAGAAGCTTTAAGGAGCAGCAAGTAAAGTGTCTTTATCTGTGCAGGAACCGCAGGTGGCTGGGTCAAGTGGGGGCCCACGGCTGGGAAGGGAAGATAGTGAATTTGGAAAGTTGTGGGAGAGCGTTATAATGGTCATAAGGCGGTGAGAACAGTAGGCAAGTTCCATGAGGAATCTGGGTGTCCCAGTTCGATTCAGTGAAATGGAAGAAAATTCATTTCATGTGAGCAACCTCCATATAAACAAGCAGAGAAGACACTGGGGTTATAACTTTTTCTGTCTCTGCCCTGCAGCAAGACAGAAACTCTAGCACGGATAATAACAGAGTTTTAGAAAAGGAGGGAATACATACAGAATACAGTTTTAGAACTGAAGGAAAACTGTTGTTTATGTGGGGACTGACCACAGGTGGGTTTTCCAGGCTGAAAGCAGCAGGTCATTCTGGTAGGAAAGCAAAGAGAGAGAAGCGCTAAATATTTGATGTGGCCATTCTGCTGGAAATTACCATCGGAGGAGAAAGATGAAAGCCGAAGAACGACAGGTGGCCAAGAGAAAAAAATATAACATGCTATTGAATTCAGACAAAACGTGTATGAACATCGTTTTGCATGCAGTGAGGTTGTATAGCTGGAGCTTTGGAGGCGTAGTGTATGATAAGAAGTGTGTATGACAAGGAATCAAAGGAAGGGTAGGTGACGGTCAGAGATTAAAGAAGTCTGATATAAATAAAGCAACAGGAGGCGACTGAAATGACGATGATGACATCATGATGTTGGTTGCAGACCGTTAATAAACCGAGCAAAGAAGAAAGAAGAAGTGTGACCTTCAGAGGGTTTAGGGCAGTAAGGCAACGCTTTGGATGCCAGCTGCCGTAAAACCTAAACGAAGAAGAAGACTGAAATGAAAGAAGGAAGAAAGAAGAAGAAAACACATTAAAAGGCGTTAATGCAACTCAATGTCGGTTGCCATTTGCCAGTAAACCGAACAAAGAAGAAGAAGAAGACTGAAATGACAGGCGGGGCGTAACCGATCCAAGAAGAAGAGATACGGAAGGTGACGGTTAAATGCACCTTTAGGTTGGTTGCCACCTCCTTTTTTGCTCTGTAGTTTTATTCTTAGACTCCACTGCAGTAACTTTTCCATGATTCACAGTTTTCTTTTTAAAGTCCTCTCAAGCTGTCTGTTATGCAACTCTTCAGTTGACCCTCTGACCGAAACAGGCACTATTTGCCCGAGCCTCCGTTAAAAGCCCAATTTCTTCAGATTGGCCGGACGAGCCTGCAAGGGGCAGCCGGCACTTTGGAGCAGCACCGCATCCTCTTATCTGTGCAGAGCTGTGGGTATAATCGATTGGAAAGAGCAACTCCACAAATCCATCTGTACACTCAGAATATGAGAGTGGACAGCACGGACATCCGCAGTGAAAAATACTAGAGAAGAACGTATCTGTTTGGTAAATACTATCCGCATTACCTGCTTGTTGGGTGACTGTGGATCCAGTCTTTCAATCACAATCTGCATTAAACATTCAATTTAACATGTTGTCTATATGCCCCTGTTAAAGGTTGTTTGTACTGGAAAATAGCTAAGACGCCTTAGATGAAGAAGTTTCCTATTAATGCGCCAAGAGTTTACTTAACTCTGCCCACGATGTTATGGTAAGGGCTTTTTTTATTTAAAAAACGTTTTTATTCATATTTCATTTAAATGTTATATTAAAGTTTCCACTACAGTGGCTGAGAGAGCTCAACGCAATGCAAATTAACAAAACATATGCAAATAGAAAGAACAGGTGTGAGGACCATTTGAGGACGGAAACAAAACAAGGAAATGTTTCCAGGGGACCAACCAAAAGTGATGAACCCGCTGGAGCTCAAAGCTTTGAGAAGTTCCATCACCACTGACGAGTAGCAGACTTCAATAACTTTACAAAGCAGTGAACTACAGTCAGTTTCCCCTGGAAACATTTCTATAGTTGTTTTCCTTATTTGTGTTGTGACTTTTTGCAGCGCATGTGGTGTCTAATTGAGCTCTCTCAGCCACCGTGTTTCACATATTAAAAAACAGAAAAAATGTACCACAAAATGTTCTGATGCCTTTTACATGTGTTTACCACATTATTTCAAACTTTGGCACATTTATAGACACATGACAACAATATATCTGACTGATTATCTGATAGAAAATACAGAAAAGTATAACAGGTCCCTTCTAAGCTACTGGTTTTTGCTATTTGCCAGAAAAAAGCTTTTCTGATTCATGCAATTTTTAGTCAGTACCATGTTAATAAATCTTTTCTGATGGTTAAAGCAGTAAAACACAAAAAACTCTTTGATGATCCAAAATCCCTCAAATATGTCGCAAATTGGCAACAGGGGACTAACACCCTAAAAGGAAGCTTGTGCCGACAAGTATTACTAAATAATCTCAGCTCCGACCCATTTCTAGATCTTTCTGGACAGAGCTGTCAAAAGAACCTGGACTGTGTTTCCAAAGCAACTCAAATGTTTAAATATCATCTTCTTCTCATAAAGATCCATTAAAAGATCCCAAAATGAATGTGCCCCATTATGGAGCTCTGGCAGAGCTCTGGTGCTAATGATTGTGCTGATGGAAGAGGCTTCTGAAAAGAAAGAACATCTGCCTCTCATCCAGTCTTGTGCTTTTTGGCACCAGACTTTTTCCCTTTTTTCTAACCCGCTGCTGAAGACATTTGTCACAGAGAGACCTCATCTGAATGGAGAGCGTCACTGGATTTTGAAAGATGGTATTATGGTTTGTGTTTAAGAGATAAGAAGAATAAGTGGCTGACTCTAGAATGCACTTTAGGCTGTTACACATCACTTGCAGGTGAATTTTTCTGTATTGAAAATGTTAGTTCTATTTTCTGATCATGACACGTAACACAATCGCTCATCTGCTTAAGTCGTGAGTCGTGGCTGCTTCCACTTTGTTGACATTCAGCTTCTTATTTCAAGAGACACTTAAAGTCTGGAAAAGAAAAGTCAACAAAGACATAGATTTTTTTTTATTTTAATACCACTGACCTTTTTTGACTTGACAATGATTCAGTAGTGTGTTGTGCAGTGATTGAGAGGCTGTGCTTTAAATCAATCCGAGTGCACCGGGTGGGAGACAAAGGTCAAATCTGTGTTCGGTTAAGTGTCCTATAATAGCAGCACTTCCCGCTGGAGAGCTCAGTATTAAATATTTTAATGACCAGGCGCACATCAGAGGCCGTGGCATGCAAACAGATTGTTCTTGACGCGACACAGATTTATCGTGAGTGCCTTCCTGCCATTGTTCACTTTTTATTAGCTGCTCGTAGCTCGCCCGTCAGTTGTGAAGAGTCGTTCCTCATAAAAGCAAACTGGTGTCGTCTGTGCAGCTTCAACAGTCCCGCTGCCGTGACCCCTTGCTGTCCATCGTGTCACGAAAGACACTCAAGATCGCGTCTGCGTTTATGTTACGGGTCCCAAGAGTGGTACGACTGTAGCAAAGTATACGTGTGGAAAACAGGTTGAATGCAGCAGCAATGAAGACACAGACCATTCAGTTCCTCATCCAGACTGCATCTGCCATGTGGGCGGACGTTACCCCCATATAAACAGTCAGGGGTGCAACTGCTCCCGTGCCAAAGGTTCCACCTGAGTGCTGCTGCCATTTCTTACATTACTATTAAAGTAATTAAATAAAATATTTTGGGGCATACCACATTTACTTTTGGAAATAGTTTTTGTCAGGCACGACATGGACAGACAGAGGGCACACTGACACTGACTGTAAACACAAACGCACATGTAGCACGACATTTAAAAAGTCTGAGATGAGTTCACTGCTCACTCTGAAACAAGCCACGTCTCGATGAGCTGGTGAATCCCTCTCGTCTCTGAACAAATCACTTCCTCATTAAAAGTCCATGAAAGCCACAGAAACAATCCCAGTGTGTTGTTAACAATCAGGTGGTGAGATGTCATGTATGTGCTGAGCTGAACATGGCGTCTCGGACCAGAAACAGACTGAACGTGCTTCCAAGTGCCTTTCGATGGAGATGTGTTCTGATGTAGTGTAAGTGCTTCTCAATGGAGAAGTGACCACTTAGCTGTCACATCAACCATCTCTCACTGGAGATTTCATATTCCTGTCTGTGTGGGCTGAAATAAAACTGGACAAATCCAATGGGGGCCTCTGAACAACCCACAAGTCACTATATAGATATATATATACAGTATGTACGCACGGTTTCCTACCCACAGGACTATAAAAGTCAAACTCCCCTTTGTCTGGGCGCCATTGATATGCTGAGTTTGCAAGAACAATGCCACTGACGCACTTTTTCTTGCACGCTGGACTTTGTCTCATCCGCGTCCCCTGATGTACTGATCTGTGATATTTGTCTCCATCATCTGTCGGGTAATTTATTTAAAATCTTGTATAAATGATGATTTGTTTGTTTCTGTTAACGCCCGGGTTTCCCTCGGATGAGATGGTAAATTGATTTTGACTTGACTCATTATGTCACTAGACTTCAAATAAATTTCACCGTTTTCATGACCAAGCTATTATCAGTTTCTCTGTGTTTGCATGATCTGTTTGGCTCAATCGCAGGTGTTGTCATGGATACATCTCACTTCAAAAAAAGTTCCCTAATTCTAAATACATCATGAGACCCTGGGGTGGAGGGTTTTTCAATCGTGGACGTCACCCATTTAACATGGAGTAAAGGAAAAAAGTTGTGTTATCAATCCAAAGTATTTTGGTTTGTTAACACTGGGTTGAATTGTTTGCTCGCCTCTGTATCCTAACAGTCGACTATCAGGGTCTGTCATCTGTGGCCAATCTCTTTAAGCCCTGCAGCCACATACTGAGGTACAGAGCAAGTCCATCAGATACTTGTTTAAGCTGGAAAAGGACAGAACCCCCCCGAACTATATGCTCTGCTCCGCAGATGTATGTGTTCACAAGTGTCCGGCCAAACTAAGTTTGCCTCATCACACACAGCAGAGCGTGCAAACAGCTTTGACAAGTACACGCAAAGACACAGCCCACCAGACATAAGTACGCAAACTCAGACACACACACAGACCCACACACATTCCCCCTATCGCTCTGACTGGGACTGGGTGTGCTGTGTTCTGCCGGATCTCAGTGTGAGTCTCAGTGTGTGAGTGTTTTCCCCCCTTCTTGTTTTCCAGGCGGCCATCTCTGCTGAGCCCCGCCATCTGTTCTCCATGCTGTGGAACACGCCGCTCCCTCCGGCTGCAGGCGTTTGGAAAAGGTGGCAAAAATTGTCAATTGGAGTAAAAAAGATCCTCAGTCATGCTTCAGACGGCGGCTGGGACTGTTCTCCGAGACAGGTAAGTCACTCTGGAGGTAGTTTCCTATATTATGTGTTATATATGTGTTTACCAGTGTGTTTTGTGGTAAAGTGTTTGTTCAGTTGTGTGTTTTGTGGTTGCTTACATCTCCATATAAGTTTTGCTCCAGTCATTCATTTGATAGGAGGATAATAAACAGTGTGTTTTTGGTCTTTTACATTTGGATATTTTTAGTATCTGTGAAGTTGCCAGCTGCGGGTTGGGTTCCCATAGTAAAGTGAGAGGTGACTCCATCTACGTAAGATGGAAATGGAAGTGATTTTGTGAATGGGTGAAGTGTGTATTTACGATTATTTATGACCTCTCAACATGTTGGGTGTCCCACAGCCCGCCGCCTGCTGAGGTTCGACACAAAGAGAAAAGAGCTACCCTCGGCTGTTCCTGTAAACTATGTGTACGTCAACAGAAGAAGGGTTTCTGACGCTATCTGACCATCCAACAAGCGGCACAGAGGGAATGTAAAGACCATGAGAGCAGAGGAGCGTGTCGCTGGAAAGATCTTGGTCCTGAGCCGTTCTGTGTGGAGTTTCCATGTTCTCCCTGAGATTGTGGATTCCTCTCACAGTCCCAAGACATGTAGATTGGTCTGTAAATGAGCGTGGATGGTTGCGATACACTGGCGACCAGTCCAGCGTGTCCCCCCCCCTTGCCCGCAATCAATAAACGATAAGCGGTAGGATAGATAATGGATGGATCTAACTTGGTTTTAAGTCTATATCAAAAAAATTAAAACCCACACGGACATACATACAAACAACAACAAAATCACAAGAAAGAACAGCTGCATGAACAAGGACATATCCCTGGAACCATATACACACACAAACCAGACGTACACACACACACACACACACACACACACACACACACACACACACACACACACACACACACACACACACACACACACACACACACACACACACACACACACACACACACACACACACACACACACACACACACACACACACACTCTCTGGAGGTCCACTGGGCCCATCTGGTGAACCAACAGTCCAGGTTGGTCTTAATGACAAATAATGAGCCTTCACTAAATAACAGCTTGGATGGATTTCATCTCCAATTCAGATTTTATTAGAATGTTATTCACAGAGTTACAAAATTCATTTCTGTTTCAAGTCTTTCACACCATTTTCTTTTCTTTTTTTTTTAACATCGCTGGCTATTGGCACATTTTAACTTCATACAACTCATTTGAAGAACAATTAATCATTTTGTTACTTATGGCAAGGTACAGACAAATCGTTTCTTCAACATCTCCTTGATGAAGACATTACATTTCAAAAACATTTGAACACAGACCTGGATTGAATGGAGCTGAAAGGGGAAAGAGACTCCTGTCTACCCATTTTGACATTCTCTCTATTAAATTAGAGCAATCATGAAATCTCTAGGCTTCAAACAGCTGGAATCGCTGTCAGCAACAACACTAACAACCTCTGTGTGTGTGGTTGTGTGTGTGTGTGTGTGTGTGTGTGTGTTAGTGTGTGTGTGGAAAGCGGGTGTCCTACAAAGAGCAGCAGGCATCAAGTCAAAGAATCCAACTGTCCTTGTACGATTTCAAGCTGAAAGAAGAGGAAAAAAATGTAAGTTTTTGGAAAACAAGTGCACAAACACACACACACACACATTCAAAGGAAAAGTCAGACATTGAAAGAAAAATAATTTTAATAAATATGAGATACGCAGGCAGATGTATCTTGTCAGGAAATGTCTGCTAATTAGCATGAAATGAAATATGGAAGAAACACCACAATATACATTTGATTTGCTCTTAAAGGCGACACCACACACACTAAAGAAACTAACCTTGTTGTAGAATTCAAGCAGCTCCTGGTGGTTAAACTCAACAAAGACATTTTCCTGGACCTGTAAATTGAGAGAGAGAGAGAGACAGGTACATTTAGAGAGAGTCAGAGATGGATATAAGAGACTAAATTCTGAGGAAAAAACCCAGCGGTAAGAGCACACGCGTAACAGTCATGACCGAGACGTATCCTGTCGGCTTCTTGTGCTTTCTATAAAAACCCTCATTAATTATTGCTGCTCTCTGGCCAGGACGTACTATCCTCTAAGTGTTATCCATCAGAGTGAGTAAAAATACACACAAGGCAAAGTCATTGTCCGCAAACACACGGCGGAGAAACTCGTCTCGCCTTCTCCTTTGGGTTTAGGATTCATTTCAAAAAAGTTGCTGCATCAGTTGCATACATTGAAATATGAACACTGAACATGATTCTGAACGGTAGAATGTTTCAGCACCGACATCACAACATAGGGTCTGTGTCACTAACAACTTTCTGTATCTGCTGAGATTTTATAAGATGCAATATTTGTGAAGGAATACAGACAATTGAGAAAATACTGCAAATACTGCATGGTGTCAAGTCAGGGATTTAATCAAAATCAATGTAATGGAGCAATTTTAAGATTTATGAAGATTTGTGAACACTGCTCCTGTATTTCAGCTTCAAATCAGTTTTCAGTGAGGTGACAACAACTTGAGTGACAGTTTCTTCTCAGACATTGTGTACTGTACCAATATGTGCTTATACTTAGCGTCCCCTGGGAGACTTGTGCTTTTTCTCTCTCTCTGAAAAGACTACTGGCCCCAGAAACTATCGAGAGGAAACAAGGTTATGCAGAAAACTCATAAGAAACCAGGGGCAACCAATCTCTGGACTATTATTATCATCATCTCCATCACTCCATCAGAAACGAAAGGCTGAACAAAACCCCCAAGAGCGGGCATAATGGCCATCCACTTTATCAACACCCATCATTGAGCAAATAGGTATAATATGTGAAATGCTTAGCACAGAATAAGGACAGGAAGTGACTGTTGATAACAGTGCTGAACTCCTGGAGCTGAGGAGGAGGAGGAGGAGAACGAGAACGAGGAGGAGGGCAGGACAAGGCAGGAGGAAGAGGTTGAAACGGTGAATTAACGACGGATACAAAGAAAGACAGAAACAAATAAGTAATAGGAAATCTCTGCTGAGAGTCGTATGTATCCTGTCGTGTCTGCAGCTCTCCTCCCTGCAGTTCGGCGCTCGGAGACTAAAATGTGGCTTCGGGGCTGGAAGCGAACTGGTTGGCTGGTTGGATGCGTGGGTGGGTGGGTGGAAGGAGGTCATGTGTCACGGCAAATTAATAACTGAGATATTAATTAGAAGCAACGTTAAAAGTCAATATAGGAGGAGCGCGCAGAGGGAAAATGTTATCTCTTGTCAAAGCTGCAACTCCACAGTACGAGGAGAAGTAGGGCAGCCTTGAATTTAGCTGCAGCAGAAGAAAAAAGTGCTGCAAGGATCGTTTCTGCAAAACAGGTAATAAAACAACGTATTTAAGGGCTGGTAGCAAGTTATCAGAAATGAAGACGAGTACATTAAAGTGGTTCCACGAGGTGATGAATTATTCTTCAGTATTGTTAGGAATTTTTAATTTTTTTTTTAGGTTAAATGATGAACGTTGCCAGCGCCTCTGATCTGATTTATGGGTCGAACAGCATGCTGTAGTTTATCGATCTCCACTCTGACAAACTCTACTACAGTAATGAAGAGAAACCAAGTGGTGCAGAACTACGTCATTTACGTTAAAGGTCTTTAGGATCCCATCGGAAAAAAAGAAAGAAACACTTGTCCTCCCACTGAGCAGCCGGCTAGACAGAGGTGAGACATGGGGCAACTGAGAATTCAGCTTCAATATATGTTGTCAATCAAAACCGAGCAAGAATAAAGTGATGAATACAAACCGAAGTGCTACACAGCAGTGGAGGATGAAAGTTTGTTGGTGTGCGTTCGTGCTTATGTGAATGTTAATCTGACAGTGTGTGTTTGAGGAGAATTTCCAGGCACTGCTGGGTGTGTGTGTGTGTGTGTTAGAAAGAAAAACATTGTTTGTCCTGGGAGCATATGCACAAGTGTTTGTGTGTCTGTGTGTGTGTGTATGTGTGTGTGTGTGTGTGTGTGTGTGTGTGTGTGTGTGTGTGTGTGTGTGTGTGTGTGTGTGTGTGTGTGTGTGTGTGTGTGTGTGTGTGTGTGTCTGTGTGTGTGTGTGTGTGTGTTTGGCCCATCCCATTGTTCCTCAGGGTTGAGATTTTGCCAGGCAGTAACCCAACATGGCTCTGACAGATCTGGGCTAACACCAATGGGGATAGGATGCATCTTCCTCATCATCACAGCTCTATACTACCAGTCCGCACACACACAGACACACACACACACACACACATGCACGTACATAACACTTCTGATCCATCTCAGAGCCCAAATCCTGTGTCAGGCTACAGAAAACTGGATTAAAGCATGAAGATAATCATGAATTCACTTGCATGTGCTGTTCCATATGTTCAACTACAGTAGACTATAGTACAATATAGGCTACACACAGAGGGAGGTCCAACAATGAGACGGAATAAACTAACAAAACACAACATGGTTAAATAAATAAATCTTTCAAACACATGTCATTATTCAAATGTGGGTCAATATAGTTTGTTGCAGCTCTTCATACAAGAACCTTCCAACAAGCTCACTGATATAATTCCCTGGATGAGCTAATGTTCATTACTTAGAAGTAATGACTGGAAGCTTCTTTGAGAGAACACGACACCGAGGAAGACGTCACGACTGACAGATGAGACTGACTCCAGATTGGTGGAGCCTGTGTATCGGCCGAACCTCGACACCGCAGCTCCACACCACCATCACTACTGACCAACCCAAGATGGCAGCACCTGTATCCAGGGTGATTTAGCTACATTTTCGACAGCAGGAATTGGAGACGTGTCCATAGAGTTTATGGTTTTGACCCTTTGAACTTTGCGGGGACATTTCCACATTACCAGTACCAGATCTCAGAAGTTACACAGCTTGATACTAGACACAGCAGAAACTCCAAAGAAAAGTTGCAGAATAATGAACTACCCTTCAAGTAGATTGGTGTGAACCCGAACGTGTGCACTCCCCCTGAAGCCCAGACAGGAACATCTGGTGTCATAGATTAACAACCTGTGAGTGCAGCGCTGGTGTTTGCAGGAGACCACTTTCATCAGCTTTCAGAGGTTGTTCTGTTTCTGACTGAACCATTCTGTGTTATTCCGATTGATAACAAAACAACACATTCAACGAGCAGTGCTCTTCTCCGATCATGCGGCTACAGGTGTCAGTAATGTCAGTTTAAATAAGGCCATGGTGCACGGCACCGAGCTGTGGAATTCTCATACCACAAGAAACTGTGTGACTGGATCTTTGTGGATGCAAAACTGCACTTTTCATCAATTATTTGCTTCAGCGCAATAAAGCAAAGTTTGGATTTGAAACACTTGTCAAAGCAGTGAAATTCTTTCTTTCCGCTGAGTGCTTCACAACTACTGAATTCCTTATTTCTCTGCATTAAAAGCAAAGATAGGCCGAGTAGGAATGCGTAAAGGGAGTGAGAGGGGGAGACGACACGGGAGATTGACAAAAGCAAAGAGGGGAGGAGAGAAATAGAAAGAGACAAACGATAGAAATGAAAGGCAGCGTTGGAGCTGGAGGAAAGGAGAAACACAGTGCCAGAGAAAAGAGCTTAAAGATTGAACATTTGCGATAACTCAAGAAGGTTGAAAGGAAAGCAAGTCAACCTAAAGCATCTCAAACGCTGAAACTAAAAAAGAATCCACTGTCACAAAGAATGTGTCTTATATCCAGAAATTTAACTTCAAACCTGATACAACAACAAAGCTGTCGATAAGCTCACAGTGAGACAGGGAAGGAGAGATGGAACAACACTCCTTTAGAGTCTGTGTGAAACTGCCTGCTGGGTGAAGCAGGCTTAAAATATGCATGAAAAAAGTCCATAGCAGACACAAAGTGAAGCAAATCAGGCTCAAGTGTCGACAACAAGCGCAAATCAATCTTCAGCTGAGATGCAGTCAAACGAGGTGACCTTGTGTGAAAGTTTGTGTCCTGGAGGAACATAGAGAAGTTTACGAGTTGGTCTGTTTGCATTGATCAGGGCAGGAAAGGGCAACGTTTAAGGATATCAAATATTTTATTATACACTGTGAAAAAAACTGTTATTACAGTTTAGTTAGTAATCCTACAGAGTTTTTGGTGGAAATACAGATACAAATACAAACCATTCAATAGGATGTGTACTTTTTGTATTTTTTAGATAGAATCAATGTAATTTGACTCAAGACTATTAAGCAATCAAATAACAGTGTTAAGAAAAATCTATAATTTCCTGTTTTATTTAATTATGGATGACATAATACTACTTTTTGTCAAAGAAGAATTAAGAAATAACAAAAAAACTTAAATAACATTTATGGGGAATAACGTTTTACAGTGTACGTATGTGTTTTATGGGTTGTGCACTTTATTCTGCTTATTTGTATTCTTACTCTCTTCACTTTCTCTTCCTTCATATCTCCCTCTTTTGACTTTTCTGGCTGTGAAGCAAATTTTAATTTCCGTGCACAAAGTTCCTGTATAAATAAGTTTTTGCTTACTTGCATGTGGCAGATTATCATATTTTACTCTTCACTGCTGACTCCCTCTTTTAGTCTGAGGAGGCCGTTTGTCCAGAAGGAGAGAAGCAGACTGTTAATAGCCCTCCATTAAGAAAACTGCTCTGATGTGGGCGCTTTGGTAAATATACAGGAGTAGGAGATAAACAATGTTGAAAATGAATGATTGAATGAACACATGAATGATTACAGAGGTTTGTTTGTTATTGCTGAAGCCCACGCTGTCAGGACCCCTGCTGTGCCCCTGCAGTGGTCCCATGCGATGACTAGAAAGACTGTATACATCTCATGGAGCATATTGTCAGTCTGATCACGGGCCTCACCCAGCATGGGCTGGTTCATGTCTGTATGACGGATGGTGCAAAGACCATGCCATGCTTACCCTCATCAGCTTCCTACCCGGCAAACACTGTCAAGTGTGTTTGTGGGAGCATCCAGCCAATCTACAACATCACAGGAGGGAAACAAAGCCAAGTCCCCTCAGAGGTGGACGAGTGGGTTTCTTCCGTGCTGCCTATAGGTGCAGCATGTGGAGATCTTTTAACCTGGAGTTTGTTAATTTCTACAGAAATGATGTCCCTTTCACATTTTGTCTGTAAAAGAAAGAGACAAAGAAAACAGACCTAGATCCTATTGATTATGGATAAAACCTGGATAAAACCCACTTGACATCACAAATGTCAGTTTCCAGGTTGGTGTCAAGGTCTCAGCGCATTGAATCCACTGAGTTCTGGCAGTTCAGAGTATTCTAAATTAAAATTCAATTCAACTACACTGCTGTTCTCATCGTTCCGACACTCCCAATTTGGCGATCTTCTTGTCAATGCCTCTGCCGCCGTGCATGTGTAACGCTGCCTGTCGATTCCGCTCCTCCACCCCCCCAGCATCCACCTGGAGGTTCCTACAGGGGGGGCCAACGATATTTACACATCACTCCTCATTAGCTCTATTTAATCATGTCTGGGCGTGTGATGAGGTCAAAGCCTAGATGTCAAACTCTATTGACTGTGCGCTGCTGCTGTAATAAACATTTCAAATGTGAGTTGTCAGACCGAGATGCCGTTAATCCCTTGCTCACCTAAAAACGAATAAATAAACTTTACACGGGTTTGGGTGAATCATCCTGTGTTTTCTGCTCCTGTCAAAATGACACCAGAGCAGCGCAGTATTAAATCAGCCTCAAAGAGAGGGGGACTGTAATTTTTTCCGAGCTCAAGTGCTCCACAGAGAGAGAACATGAAAGGCTGTGTGTCACTTTGTGTGTCTTACAGTGAGTTTGTCCGAATGGAACTCCTCGCCACTGCCTGGTCGTTGACTTTTGCCTGACGCAGAAATCTTGACAGTAAAAGACCGAAAGGAGAGGTGGAACGCACAAGAGGCTGAGATGCTGGATTTTGGCAAACCCCCCCCCCCCCACTAGTCTCAATACACACGCATAACAATCACACCCTCCCCTTCTTGGCTGCTTTACTGCAATCTACACACAAGCACACACACACTCACTCACGGACACACTCGTCTTTGTTTCATTGGCATCACGACACATCTTAATTGAAACCAAATCTGCTGCTACGCTCTTATGTTACCATGGGTACACGCATCTCTACAAAAAGGGACTAATCTGGTTCATGAATTTGTCTGCATGCTTGAACTCTTGTCTGCCTGTTGTTCAGCTTACAAGCAACCACAGTATATGTGTGGTGGCTGTCTGTCAGCCAGCTTACATTACACGCATGTCCGTCATTCTGTCAGTCTGTCAGTCTGTCCTCCTCTCCGTCTTTGTGCCAGCCCACATTCATAAGCGTCTCTGGCTGCCTGAGCTTTCTGCTTTGTGCCATCTTAGTGTAGGGCGATCAGCAGGGGTTATATTTACTAAGGTTTCAGTTTGAGCCCTCCATGGCAAAGCTTCAAGGTAAACTTAAAACACTATACTCTGCAACATGATTACTCAGATGGCCTGTCCCACTGCTCTCTTGCGTTGAACCAGTCTCAAAAGAAAGATGGGGACATTGCTTTTGCGTTACAAGTTACAAGTCCCTTACAAGATTTGGCTCTTCCTGGCTAAGAATTATTGAATCTTTTGCTTTAGCTCTTAAATTAAGGGATACAGAGCTAAGTGTAAGCCACTTTTTGATCTTTTAAAAACCCACTTGTATAAGTTGACAAGTTTGTTTCTTTGGAAATTAGTTTTTGGTCCTGTGTTTTTTTATTGTTGAGTACCCATTTCCATTTCATTTGCCATTTTCATGCTGTGTACTTTTATGCATTTTGTATTAATAACTGTGAAGCACTTTTTAACTGCTGTTTTGAAAAGTGGGACATAAAAAATTTTCAATAAAATAAAGTTTATGATCATTTTTACGAGGACGCGGAGTGGTGTCACTGAGCAAGCACTCGGGTGACGGAGGAAATAAAACTTCCAGGTAATCTTTTTCAAAAACAGGGTGAAATCAACTGGCATCGCATCATCACTGACTTATCTTTTTGAATCAGAGATGAAAATAAGCTTGCACTGATGGGAAACCACGTATCTGTCATTCATATGTAAAAGAAACATCTTAATGAGACATTAAGTTATGTTCTGTTTAGTGTAATTAAATTTGTGACATGCTCAGTCGTCTGTCACAACAGATTCTCTGACGAAGCTGTGCTGTCTAAACACACTCTTTCAACTGCTCAATTAAGATTTGTGTTGTCTGCGTCTGTTCTACATGTTTCCCGTCGCCTCTTTCTATGTCGTGTCTCTGTCCATCTGTCTGTACGTCATCACTGCTGAGGTGAGCCGAGTTCGTATGACTCACTGTCGAGGGGCAAAGCAGATGGAGGGAACTGACGACAGGTTGAAGGTTCAGCTGAGGAAAACACTGATATGGAATTGGTCTCAAAAATATACCAAGCTTGACTAATGTCTTTCAACTCACACTGACCAAACTTAATGTAGTATACTGTATTATACATGTCCAATAAGATCTCTAAGTACACTTTAAAAACAAGAAGGGGTTCGTATAATAAGGTAATTACATTATGACCCCCAAATCAAAATGTCATGATCCATTAGAAGTAGCATTTCTCATACTCAGGCATGCGACTGGATATTCCCTTAGCCTGTTAGCTCCCAGGCTGTGGGAGTGTGGGTATGTACAGTACAATATAGCATTTGGACTGGATTTTGTGCAATTTGTGATTAATTTGCAAGTAATACTGATATTAAACCTTCAAAGTGTTTTTAAATCCTGTGTGAGATTTATCTTACTTTCATAGTAACTGACATAAGTAGAGCCAATCAAAACTGTAACTTTTACCAACTAATGTGAATAATTATTTTTAATGGTGAGTAAAAAGGGGTTTTAAATGTTTTGCATTTTATAAAAGTTCAGTGAATTCCACCAAATCTCAACCTGCTTTTCTATGTTCTCCAGGAGATGCAACACTTTGATATTAATAATTTTCAGATAAAACATATGTTCCCTTTACCTCCCTGAAGGCCCAATTAACCCAATCATACCACAGGAAAAAAATGAAATGGAAAACCTGGTAAACTTTATCTGCTGATGCAGATCATGTGATATTACCAAAAGCCCCTGAAGAGCCAAATGTAGCTTCAGCTGAAATTATTTAGGTATTTCCCACAATGTTTTGCCACATCCCAGAGAACAGAAATGAACAAACAGCATTTAACTTTAAGTGTAGGTGGAGAGAGCATTAGTAACAGCCAGAGATATTTTCTCTGCATCATCCTTTGGGGTTTAACCACATAGGATTAACATGATGGAGAGTCTGAAACCTTTGACTTGTATTCACAAAGTAAAACAGAGAAGCCGAACAACTTCTCGTCACTTAAAGTAAAGTGGGTTTATAACAATAAACAACTGGCCCCGAAGGTTAATGACTACCTTCAATAATTTTCTTTTAATTAACCCATCCTCAGTATCTCTCTGCTACATGTCAATCTTATAGAATATACTACGGCCAGTAGCTTTCCACACAACTGTAAAGTGCCAGTCAACAACAACAAGTAAAAATCAATAGTTCAAAAAAATGCAGACCATGTTTAATCTTCCCATGACCCTACGATCCCAGAGTCGTTCAGAAAAACAGCCTGTTGACGCTGAAAGGGAGGCACCACGAACTGGTGTCCGCATCCACAATCCAAAACAGCGCCCTGCAGCCATCGCACAGTGACAGACTTGGAACCTTAAAACGTCAGCCATTCACTAAAAGCCTGTCGACTACAACAAATAAGAGCTGTCAAATCCAAACACTAGAAGCTGCCAATCACCTCTGGTATTTATAACGGAAATAAGCAAGAGCTAGATGTGTGTGCGCACGCGAAAAGCCCACACAAACACGCACAAATATATAAAAGAGAAGTGGGGAGAAGAGGAGAGGAGAGGAGAAAATTTCAGACATATGACATACAAGTGAATACATGATGGAAAAGCCTTCATGTACAGTAAGGGGCCTTCATTATTTTGTAAAGGAGCCAACATGTCACTCAATGTTTCTAATTTCAATGATCTGGAGAAAACAGCTGGGAATGAACTGGCCTAGAACATTCCATCAGTCTGAATATTTCATCGCGTTTTCATGAGACCTTTGATAATGCTCTCATTCTATCTAAACTCTGAAAACAGCGGGGAGTAAATAATGGCAGAGAGGAGAGGAGTGTGTGCGTCCACACCGGGGGAGACAGTGGAAACTTTGACAACAATCAAAAGAAGAACAAGGAAGACAAAACCAGAAACAAAACAGGGATTTTGATTTGTTTTGTGCTGAGACAAGAGCTGGGAGGAGGACCCAGGCTGCAGGCCTGACAGGATGCATTCCAGAAATCATGCCAGGAGTAACACACACAAACACACACAAACACACTCACTGCGCGTATACTGTACACGCTTGGGTACATTAGCATGCATGGGTGCAAAGGTCTGCACATACAAAAACACACACACCCTATAATCACGGTCAAAAGGGAGGTTTCGTGAAACGCGCTCAAGAGTTCTTTTTTTTTTTTTTTTTTTTTTTTTTTAATTTCACACACATCCACACAAAAAAACGAAAGAATTGTATGTGTGTGAATTTTCACTAACACATCAGGCTCCATCAGTATATTTATATTTTAAAAAAAGCTATATTGATGATGTTTAGATTGGTATTGTCAAATCTGCCGTTATTTTACTTAAAAATGTATCAATTACTGTACTGTATATAGTAAACTATTTAATCTTAATTCATTATTTCAATCCAGCTATTTCACCTGTTTGGTAACTTTTATCTTATTATTTCAACTGTTTAATTACTGGTCCTGAAGCCATTTACATGATCATATCAACATAATGCTATTCAGTCTTACTTTTACTCACTTTGGCTTATATATATATATTATATATCTGATGCAAAAGTATTAATAGCTTGAGGCATTTTTCACTTAAAACTGCCAACAAAGTTGGAAAGAAGTTTCCTGACACACGGGAAACAAGAGCCGAAGCACAGTCTGCAGATTAATTAATATACAGTAGGTGTCCTGCTGCCTTCACAGGGCTGCAGGGAATTAATGACCTCAAGAGGCTTTTCCATACAGTACAAAGCAGCTGTGGACAACACAGGCTGCTCAGGATCGATATTAATCAATGCAGACTACTTTACTGCTTTAGCCATATGAAGCCTTATATATTTTAAGGAGATTAACTGCCTGCAGAGTGACACAGCTTCAGAAACGTGTAGAGTGATAAAAGAGTTGACCCATAACCAAGAGGTGAATGTAGTAATTGAGTTCAAATGTCTCTACTGTGGGATCAATAGAGGATTACCTTGTTTATTTATTATCTTATCAATATGCTGTGATTTCAGTCACCCACCTTAGTTTGATAACTTTAACTCATTATTTCGAACTGTTAACTTCAATCGGTTACTTTTAGCTAACAATATCAACTCTTAGTCCATTAGCTTACGTTTAGCTGACTAACACTTGCTTATTAGTAATTTAGTCAGACACTTAAACTGTTAGATTTTAATTGTTAGCCTTCCTCAACTATTTCAATTTGCCGATAACTGTCAGCCATCTTCACTGTTTCAATTTATTACTTTTAGCTAACTATTCAAACTGTTCATCCATTGCTTTTCACTGACCATTTTATCCCTGCTCTACTTCCTTGCTAACAATTTTCCATGCACTCTCTATTGCAACCTGTGATGTTCATATTTTACACCTGACTCAGTTTGACGGGCAGCCTACACGGTATTAAATTTACTGGTCAATTACTTGACATTTCGTGTACCGCCTGGTAACTGCAGCCAGTTGGGAACCATCGCACAAACACACATAAATCACAAGCTTGTCGATGCACATACCTCGACACATTGCTACCGGTCTGTGACCTCCAAACACACACCTTGCTGTTTCAACAATCATTCCCTTCAGGCTATGAATGAATGGGCATGTGAGGAGGTCTTCCCCTGTCTCCCTCTACCTGCTGAGGAAAGTATGCTTCTCTGTCCCTCTCTCATCTTCTCTTCTTGTCTCGTAGGCAAGATACATCGCCCTCTCTTGAAATAATCCCTCACTTAATCTCCGTAACTTGCCTCAACTCCCATCTCCCCCTGCATTAAGTGGCACCTTGTTATAAACAGCCCATCAGTGAGCTGTCCATCCGTAACCCGGCTATGGACTGACATTTATTAAGACTCAGCTTTGCCTGAAGTCTCCTTGCCTCTGTCTGCATCCCCACATGAATACAGAGAACCAATTACAGGAACAACAGGGCATATGTCTACATGCTCCAGGAGGCAAGGCCACTAACCAACACACATAACAGAGGCACCAGACGGATGGAGGGATGGTGGCAGGAAGAGAAGCAGACCGAAAGAACAAGAGAGGTTTTGAATTTATCCCACCAATAGTCAAGTCTAGGAAAAGCTTCTTGGAGGAACCCAATGCTAAGTTCAAATTTTTGACGAAAGGAAAAACCTGCCTCTGTGGTTAAAGGGTGTGGTAACACGGGAGGACATAACAAACTTGCTAAACAAACACCTTTATTTAAGACATTAAATGCATGAGTCACCCTGCACAATCAAAATGTGCAGCAGCAGGAGGTAGCTACCACTGCTAAACAAATAACTTCCTTGATGGCGGGCTGAATAGGTCAACAGCTATTTTGCCTATTGGTTTTGTCCCTCAGGGATGAGGTCACCGATGTCCTGTCCATGCTCTCTGAGTCCGTGTGTTTGTTCATTATTTGTTTGCATGCGTGTACCGTCCCAATCAGAATCCACCACATCCTGTGTTGTGGTTGAGAGACAATGGGAACACGAACAGGCTTCCACCAGAAGCTTATTCATACCGCTTCCACATCCGCCTCTTGAACCTTGCCATGCAAGACACAGTGCGACGCACACTGATGATGATCTGCATGTGGGAAATGCATTCACATATTAATCACTGTGAGACAGGAAGTCTTCTCCTAAGAAGAAAGAAACCCCTTTTAGGTATGAAATCAGTAACACCGCCAGCTTCCTGAGTCTGTTGAAGCAATTAATTTTTGTCTTTCATACACAGGCCTCCGTTTTGGAAAAACTCCAAGTTGACTTAGGACAGAATTGTTATTAATAGAGCACAGATGTTTGCGTGCGGTATGTGGCCTGTGGCAAACAATCTATCAGCAGGAGAAAATTCAGAAGGTGAGAGACTGTTTACCAAAACATGTCACTCAGCTGTCACATTATCTCACCCATGACATGGAAGGAATTCTCTATTATGGGCAACTGAGCTATTTACAGTCATTTTTTATAAAGTAGCTAGAGTCATGAAGCTCGCAAAAGTGTCCCCTGAGAGTCGTTCTTTATGCTTCGGAAATCTTACCAAGTGGGGAAAAACGGTCCCTTCAGCCTTGTTTGTATCTAGAGTGAAAGACTTAATACAACAAATAAAGCTACTTAAGGCTGTTTATCGGCTAAAAGATTAGCACCAGAGCTAACCACCTTGAAATAATGCGTTGGTACTCTTATGTTCTTCCCATTCTGCCAACATGAATGCCTCCTGTCTGATTTCTATGCTTGTAACACATACAAATGCTGTACTTGTCTTTTTGGAAACAAGACTGCTTATTACCGCTGCCAATTGGAGGTTATGTTTGGCACTGGTTTGTTTGATTGTTTGTTTACTTGTATGTCAGCATGATCATGAAAAAAGTACTGATTTCCATAAAATTGGTGGAAGAACGGAGAAAGAGCCAAGAAAGAAGGATTTTTTTCATCACTTTCTTTAACATTGTGAGATTTCCCAGGGAATAATGCATGAATCTTGATGAAACTTGATTGAATTTAAGTGGACGGTTGGGTGATGGTGGAGATTTGCGACTTACTGAGTCCCATTCTAGTATTCACTATGGAGTAATGCAGAAAACGCTACATTAAAAAATACTATTTAATCTTGAATTAGAAGAGAAATTATTGACTCAGGGTAGGGCTGCTCAATTAATCGAAATTTAATCGTGATTACGATTATTGGGTCAAACGATCTCCAAACTACTATAATCGAGTTGAAACGATTATTTGGCATTTTTTTTCTAAAGAGACGCGCATGTGCAGTTCAGTCCCTCCCCTTAAGCATCTTCTTCTTCAAATCCGAGCAGCAGCACCACACAGTGTAGCGGCCGCGCCGCGTCCATCCTCCAGCGTGCAGCCGCCCGGCTGTTCACACCGGACCCGCGCGGTTCAGCTTGCGATTCTCTGCTTGTTGTTGTATGGAACCCGTTCAATGTCGGGGGTCGGGGGTAAATGATGATGGTCCTCATAGCCCCACCCCCACCCCTCTTTTTCTCTCTCTGTGTGCTTGTAGAGGGTGGGCAGATGGGGACATTTAATATTGAGAGGAAATTTCAAAGTTCTCAGTTACAAAGTGTTTTTATGGAGAGTGTTAATGTTGCCATCATTAAGGGTTGAATAACCTGGCACAGATATCCTGCATGGTTTCACGGAGGAATAAGACACGCAGCCGTAATCGGTGTTTACCGGAACCGGAAGTGGCTGGTACTTCCGGTTAGTCATTTAAAAAAATAAGGGCACAAATTAATAATCGTTTGAATAATCGTGATTTTGTTTTTGTCCAAAAAAATCGTGATTATGATTTTTTTCCGTAATCGAGCAGCCCTAACTTAGGGTTTGTAGTAAAGTCCCCTCGCATAGAGATTTTCATCTACGTCACCTGATTACATCTCCCATTCAGACTATATGGGCATTTACAAAGTGTGCTTGATTGACAGCTCCCTTGTGCACCTGTTTATACAGGTCTCATTAGCGTCAGTTAGCCTGATGAGAGGTCTAATACGACACAGTAATTGAGAACACGTGTGTGTCTGTGAACGGCCTTTAACAGTGAGAAGGGAAACACTTTTCTCTTATCACTTCATCGAGCTTGTTAAAAGGTACAACGGGTATAAACAAGGGAAAACAACAGTTCATTAGTGATGCTACACATGGGTGTAAAACTGGTTTCATTCAAATGGTTGATAGTAAATGATACGAATGTCAAGTAAAAGCAATACACAAAACACCCTGGAACAATGCCATGCACAAAACAATAAAAAAATTAAACAAAGATATATAATTAATAAACAATTCCATCCCTCACATACATCATCTACCCTGTTTATCCTTTAAAGGTCATGGAGGTTGTGGTTTGGGCCAATCCCAGCTGACAACAGGTGAGGTAAACCCTGAACAGGTTGCCAACCACTCACTCACATTAAAACATATAGACAATTTAAAAATCTCTAGCCCTAATCTGCATGCGTGGAAGAACCCTCACCACACAGAAGGACCCTGGGATTCAAACCAAAGAATATTCTTGCTTCTTGTCGCTGTACAACCGTGCAGCTCTGATCAATAAATCATTAACAATGAGAGCAAATAATAGACGTCTTTCACAAGAGACATTAGGACTTATGGCAGGAAAACCACTGGTGTAACTTACAACATTAGTGATGGATCCATTCATAAACAGCACAACATACGGAACTGAGAAACTTAAATTTGATCCAGCGAGCATCAATGTTGGTAAAGCTACAGTTTACAGCCAATGTCACGTCAAAGTGTTTGCTATAAAACTGGCCAAATGACGGTTATATTCCATAAAGCTTGATGAGAGGGGACAGAGAGAGGGACACAGGGACAGAGAGGAGGACAAAGAGAGGCAGCAACATGGTGCCGCAGCCGAGTCAACAGAGCGGCCTCTGCTGGGGGTCATTTGTCAGGTCATTAGGTTCCACAGTTAATGAAATAAAAGAACAATAAAGAATCGCTCTGTCCAGTCCAACACAGAGAGTTGTTGTTTCAGTGTGGAGTGTCCTTTTTTCACCCACCACTTCTCATCCTACACACATGAATATCCCCACCCACCCACACAAGCGCTCTTTCTCTCTCTCTCTCTCTCTCCGTCACTGCCTTTCTCTCGCATGTGCATGCACACACACATGCACGCAACCTACAGTGTGTCTAGGTGGGCAAGGGTGGGATTTTCACACGCCTCGCTCCCCAGAGCCCATTCAATACAGTACCCAGCATGACAGCTTGACATACACACAAAGCCTGGGATTGTCTGCACCCAGTGGGCCACTCACTGAACTAGAATGACAGAAATACACTGAGGCTCAGAATGATGCAGATACATAATACAAAGACTCACTAGTGACATGCCTGAACACACACACACACAGACACATACACATACACACAAAGACACACTTAATGCATTTTAAGCTATATTTCTGAGAAGCACAGGCCTGGAAAGCCGACTCTATAGAATAAATACATACATCAAAAAGGTCACTGCCCGATTAGTCTTAACTGACATATTGGAAATCCAAAGACTTCATTCGTTTGTTGGTTTGTTTGTTTGTGAGCAAGATTAAACATAAACGACTGATAAGATTTCCAGGAAAATTGTGGGAGGTTCAGGGAAGAGCCCTTCAAATTTGCGTGCAGATCAGGATCAGGGCATGGAGTTTATATAACATTTTTTAACATCTTCATTGGAACTGATATCTATGAGTGTGTGAAATGTGGTGCAGCCTAATTGATTTAAGTGGACCGCTGGGCCTTGACGGAGGTTTGTGCTCTACTGAGTGTGGTTCTAGTTTACTAAGTGTGAAGTGAATCACTGAATTCTGAAGAACTTGACTTTCAGTGAACTCAAATCCTCCCTCTTCAGTAGGAGTGCTCTGGGTGGTGCTCAGGTAATGTGTTTTGTTCCAAGCTGCAAAAAAAAGAGCCATAACTGTATAAATATCACTTGCACAAATCTGCATTCAAGCTTTTAAAATGCAGTTTGATGAAAGTTCATCTGTTCTATTTCGACAACCCCCCTGCGGTGTCATGAAGGGAAGGCGTGTTTGAGGCATTTTGAAAAGTTAATTCATAAATAATAGCCAAGGCCACTGTGGACTTAACAGAAATAAACATTTGAAAGCCACTTACTGTTCTCTGAATAAAATATTTGCTCCTGCTTACCTTTCTAAGGACAGCAGTAATAAAAATAAAAATTCTCCCTCTCTCTTTTCATTGTGTGATTGTTTCTTTCAGACAGAAGATAAATGGGGCCTGAGAAGCAAATGACGCATAAGTAGTCATTAGTTATATCACTCACTTCTTAAGTGCTATATATTCCTTTGATATGTGCACACATTTTACTGGTATTGTTGTGTCTGATTTGTGCTGCTTGTTGTAGGACCAGGCTTTTCTCTTTTTTTCAACCCAAATACAACCAAGGTCTCCTTTGTTCTCATTCTCTCCCCGTCTTCCTCCTTTCTCTTTCAAGTCAGGCAACACCAGTATTCAGTCTTATAACACACAGCCCTATATTGAATTCTATACAAGTATGTGCACAGCTCTGCAGTAAACTGCTCGTGCACTTGGCCTTTTAGTTTTTACTGGAAGCAAAGTGAAAGTGCGAAAACAATGCGAATAACCATTCAAATCATAATAAAATAGTTTTTGAAGGCACAAAAACACCACAGGAAATTATTGATAAATATCGGACATTTTGAGAGTGAATTTTAAATTGCAGAATAACACTGGGTCATCCCGACTTTTGTATAATGACCACATTGGAAAGCAAATCTACGGCTGAGTTTTAATTGAGCATTTGTGTAAATGAGTCAAAACAGCAGCGTGTGGGTACAAAAGTTCAATGTGGACACCAAGATAAACACAAGCAAAGGGAAAACATTTGCCAGCCAGTAAAATGAGGCTGTGGGTTTTCACTGGTCTCGAGATAAAGGCATACTAAACATACCAAACATGAGGAAGAAAATATTCGCATGGCTTCCACACTTAGGCTTTTGAATATATTGTTATTCTGGGTGAATGTCAAACTACAATTTGAGATAAATCTGGCTCACATTTTGCAGGGGAGCATTGGTTCTGCTTCAGATCACGGAACAATCTGTGCTCGGCCTGTGAGCTAACGGACACTGACTGGGGACTACCGCACCATCACCGAAGCCTCCATTCTGACCTCTCTCTGGTGAGAACCCCCGACTTTAATCAGAAACACTTCTATGCAACACACACAAAAAACCCATAGACATGCACACAACCAGGTTTTATGGGCGCTGGAGGGATTTTTGTGGGACCGGTGCCACTTCTGAACTTTGATGACAAATACTCTATAACCAACTAGTCTCCTCCAGCTCCCCTGAACTTCCCTCTGGTGAGGTATGAGCCACATTATTATTCAACCACATGGGAATCTCCCCCCCTCCCTCCATTCCTGGAGGAAAATATGACAGGTCCTCAGGCCCTCGGCCCTCCTCTTCCCCCCGCTGTGGTCAGTGCTGAATAGAAACACAGCCTGGTTCTGATCAGCCTTTAAGTCGGCACGTCTGCAATGCGTCATCTGCTATATGCTGTGGTTGCTGCTTTCTCAGTGGCCTCACCCTCTATAAGCTTAAACCAATACAGGAGGAAAAAAAGCACTTCTTCTCGTTGATTTGATTCATTGCCATTCATTGGGGCCGGAACATTTTTGCAGAAATCTAAAATTCAAGGGTTTGGCCATGAGCATTTAACAATGTGCGTCGGTTTGGGCTGGATGATTTTTTTTGCTTGGTCATTTTCTCTAACGACTGTACTTTCATTGAACATCATCAGCCAGGTTGGATGACAGATTCAACCAGCGTCGCCCTGAGCTGAGCCAACGGCAGCGAGGAGAGTGACACACATCATGGCATTTACAAAACAGAATCTAGGGCACTTTCTTTTTAGAGGATTCACAGATACCCATTGATGTATCACATCAAAAACATCCCTAACCACTTTATATTTAATGCATGTATTTTGCACTTACTCTATTGCAGTGACACATCCAATCAACTTTAGTAAAATTCCCCTATTGGAGCCCAGTGCGTGATCCATGACTGATAACTGCTCATAAGAAAAGGAAAGACACGCAGGAGTCTTCATGGATTTCCAATGAAACCTCTCCATTTGGCACAGAGGAAAGGAGGTGGTGCAAGCCATTAGTCTTTGCCTACATCAAACAAGTCCCCCAACCACCTAAGCTTGTCTTAATCTGACAAACCGTCACAGTTCATGACTATTTCATTGATGTATGAACCTGAAAACAAAGCCTCCAGAGGCTCGCTGAATCAGAGTACACCCCATAAAGAGACAAGGCTCAGACATCTGCTCATCATCGTAACAGGAATCCTGAGGTTTCAGCCCCTGTAGTGAATTTGTGTAATGTGGGAAAAAGAATATTAAATGCACCTTTCTCCCACCTCATTCCAAATCTGTCACTCTTACTTTGGTCACTTAAACTTCACTCTCACTTGTTTCTTCCAAAATAGTTTTAAAAACCTGACTGTATGAGTGTGTTTTACTCACTCACACACTTACTTACTCATTACTTCATCAGCCCCCCTAGTTTAAACTTCGGATAATGTCCGGATGAGTCAATGTGAGAACACAGCAGGATTTTGTTGTTAATCAAACCCTGATCTTTATAACAACCTGCTGAGTTCATATTTATGTTCCTGGATAAACGGGGCGTCGCTTCATTTGCCATAATGAAGCGTTGCGTCACAATCTGCGGGAACCTGTCTCCAGAAGTGTGTGTGTGTGTGTGTGTGTGTGTGTGTGTGTGTGTGTGTCTGTCTGCTCATCTCTGTCGCAAAATGACAATCACATTTGTTCAGTTATTAATCGTATAACTTTTTTTCAATATGTCTAAATACGTGTCTCATAAACTCTCAAATCCCTAGTTGTGAGGGCGTCTGTCTGGAGAATTTCCTGTTTTGTTCCTCCTATGCAAAAG
This sequence comes from Limanda limanda, assembly GCF_963576545.1. Taxonomy (NCBI): domain Eukaryota; kingdom Metazoa; phylum Chordata; class Actinopteri; order Pleuronectiformes; family Pleuronectidae; genus Limanda; species Limanda limanda. Next base: position 19,698,222 of record NC_083640.1, on the reverse strand, counting down.
GCAAACTCATAAGTCTACACCTAATAGTCAAGAGACTTTCTGATGTTCAAGTCTGAAAACCCTTTTATGACTATGAGATTCTCAAAAAGAAGTTGTGCATTGTGGGGAAGTTTCTACAGATAAGAAAGTCAGTTCAGTGCCAGATTAACAAGAGTGTAATCTTATTTTTCAGCATCAGGTAGTGTCTGTGAAAGGTAAGGGAGGTAACTGCAGAAGAGCCTGTCTGCACTTGACCTCCTTTTCAGCATTTACTACAAAAAAAGGCAAATGACAAACTGGAGTATCTGAATGTTGTAAACAACATTAAATACAGAGGAAGAAAGGGCCAAGACAGAGCAAACGGGAGGATTAGAAAAGAGAGAAGACAAAACTGAAGGGGGGGGGCAAAGAGAGAAGCCTTAAGATGAGCAATTTCATTTTGAGAGTGAAGCAGACGAGTTACGATAATCCATTTCATAGTCACCCACCACACCACCCTTCATCTGTGGTCGGTGGGAGTGGCAGGGGCTGGGCTGGCCTAGATAGATGCAAAATGAATAAAGCCATAATATCCTTTGATAGAAGTCTTTGAAAGCTCCCAGCAGCATCTGTTCCTACTTTTAATCTGGTTAGGGTGTTTCTCTATATACAGCCAAATATTATCATCATCAGCAGGCGTTACGGATGCGTGGATGTGACATGATCAACGGAAGGCGTTAATTCGGTGGAAAATAATATCAATAATCCCAATTTCTCGGTTACATGTTGAACTCCATCAAAGACTATGAGATGAATGCAGCGGAACCTGAGGACAAAATATGGTGATAACACAACGGTGTAGATTAACAATAAAGTAACTGACTTGTGTGTATCACTGTGCGAGCAGAGGTTTCCTACTTGGCTCCCACTGTGTTCTCCGTCTCCAACAATCTGTCCTGTGTGGCCTATTTAGCTCAACCGACATCCGGCATCTGAAAACGACCAGACCTCAAAGTGTGCGATGCTTCTCCCCGCGCTCGTCATTACCGTGTTTGTTTATCTGCTGCTCGCTCCCACAGAGGAACACCCAGCCTTGTTAAGGAGATAGAAGAAAGCTTTAAAAGTGGAAATAGAAATACATTTCAGCCCGGTCCCAAGACGACGAGTGGTACCGAGCTATTTCCATAATGGTAGCTTAACGGGGAGCTAGCCGGCTGAGCGAGGGGCACGTCGCCCTCATTAAGGCACTCGCTCAGGAACAGATTAGCGCTTCATTAACATACAGAGAGAATCGGGGGAAATTACCACTCTCCATTTCACAGTCTGAAAGGCAGGCAAAGACCGGAGTTAGAGATAAGTGGTGGGGAAAAGATGGACCCAATTTGGGGAAAGATAAAAATCCATGTACGGTATAAAACTTGCTATTAAGGCATCCTGGCTGTCTCTGACGGTGAATGTGCAAGACGGAGTTACCCATGTCTGGCTGTATTGCTTGTCCATTCTTTCTGTTTTCACAACCTCTGTCTCTCATCTACAAACCAAATGCTCCTCGATACTCCTTGAAAGAGGCCTCCCTGGTCTATATCAGTCTTTATTTACCGATACCATTAAGTCCCCAGTACCATCAGCATCAATAAAACTAGACTTCCCTCGTCTTAATTACCGTGATGCTAAAGGGGAAGGAGACGCAGCACGACAGTGTGCTGAACAATGACCTGGCTTCTGAGGAGTAGCTGGCAGGGCAGGTCATACTGAAGCTCTAAATCCAGAGGTTAATGTATAGTAAGCTCATTTAAACTATATTAAGAATGCACAAAAGAAGATGATGTCATACTCATTGAACTTTAGCAATAGCGTAATAGTATAGATTGCAATTGAAAATGAATGTCGAGTGAAGTCAAACTATGCCAGATAAGGGGGCTGCCATCTTTGTGGAGCCGCGATATCAAGGTCCCACCAATACCCACACTCGACCAATCACGAGTCGGTCTCAGCTGTCAATCATAACCTTTCAATGCATTTTAAGAGCATCGAATAACTAAATAAAACCAAACTTAATGGATTATGAGACTTTGAGCATACATCCATGTGATAAGAACTAACTAAATGATAGTTCATCTTTGAGAAAAATGTTTTCAACTTGAAACTTTTTTAGTTTGCTCGATGTCACATTCACTAACCAGGAGGAGGAGGAGGACTTTTACTGAAGCCAGCCGCCAGGGGGCAATCAAAGTGATTTGGTTTCACTATTGGAGGGCTGTCTTTATGTACAGTCTTTGTGTGATGGCTGACACCAGGGGGCTCAATGTTTTGGATTCACTTTTGGGAAGCTGTTCTGGTGTGAATATGATTAGCACCATCCGCTAGCCAGCCCTTCACCTCCTCGCTGAAGTTCTTAACCTTTAAATTTATTGGGACCTAATAAGTGAATCTATCCGACATAGGCCAGCAGAAATGTCCTGACCCTCAACGGAACAGCCAAAACTTAACAAGTGTTTAAATAAGAACTGTACCTTCGAAAGGACATTTGCACTATGCAAAAATGAACTTCTCCAACCGACTTGTCTTGTGAATTTTCTGCACTTGTGTCCTGATGTTTCTGACCCTCAAAAGACAAAAAATGTTAACCTTTCTAAGATGCATAATTAGGGAGTCACCTGCCAGACGCTGCCCAATTAACATTCAGAGGTTTTGAACTTGTCCTGCATCTTTTTACATCGTCTCCTCATTACAATGCTCATATCGCCAGACATAACTAAAAATCACACTATTTCGATCTTCTCTGTGGTCAAATCAGTGAAATGCTTTGCCGCTAGAATCTGACAAATAAAAAGAAAACCATAGGAAACCGATACACATTTATTTTCTTGTTTCTTTGCCCCACAGCTTTTATTAAATAAAATTGTTACCACCTACTCATGCAAAATGTTGTCTTTTATTTCCCTCTGACTGGCGGTATGCTAATTATGTCTCGTCTTTCTCTTTCCTGGATTGTTGGAGGGAGGCTGATTATCTCAAGGTTGGAAGGGTTATTATTAGACACACAATGCTCGCCGACAGGGGCCAGGAGGCACTCAGACTATACAATGGGCTCCAGACAAATGCGATGAAAAAACTGAATATGTATCAAGGCTAGGTGAACTCAAGATTATTGCAGTAACATTAACTTTACAGGTAGTCATTTTACACCGGAAAAATATCTGGACTGGCAATTTCAATATTTTCTCTCCCGGAAATGTTTCCCTTGACACATAGCCTAAACTCAGAAAAAACACAAGCATAAAAAGAGAAGACATAAGTCTGCAGCATTACTGGAATGAGATTTGTGGAAGCAGTGCAATATCACACCAGAAGCTTTTCTCTCTGACAGGCCCTTAAGAAATGTCGTCTGTAATGTCTATTATAAAGAAAACCATTATTTTAAAGGGGAAAAATATAACAAAGGTTTGGAGAATTCTGCAAGACTGTCGAGAATCATGTTGCTCTGTCTCATTAAAAAGATGCAATTATTATCTTAAAAAAATTCACTTCAAAATCTGCAATCCACTGAATTTAAACGTTTTATATTAAAAAAAACTTAACAGACCTCACAGCCTTGTCCCTTGGTATTGTGGAACCACTTGTCTCCACAAACTACATGTGCACCACTTCTGAACTAAGCTGCTCTGTGTGATGTGTTTTAGTTTGTTTATGGAACCGTTAAGCCAGAGTTAGCTGTATAGCTAATATACACAACCACAATAGACTATAGCTATTTCAAGATAAGATAAGATGAGATAAGACATTCTTGTGCCGGATTGCTCCAAGATTATAGTACAGAACAATACAAAGTAGAACAGAATACAATTGTGCGTATAGTAATGCAGAACCAGTGCCTATAGATTTCGATAGAAATTAGACTATCTAGAGTGGCAGTGAGTGGAAATTAAATGATAAAGGAGTACGTTATGTGGTATAATGCAACATTGAAATATTGCACATTATAGCGAATGAATGTGATGATTAACAAAAACAGTTATATTACACAAAGTTCACGTGAATGGTGCTATTGCACATGAAAAAGAAATAGTAGCATTATATTGCATTACATTTTCTACTCACACAAGAACTACAGTCTCTTGCAGAGCTGCTGCTACCCTCTCTTTGAAACACCTGTACAGCAGAAGGCCAGCGTGGCTCGAGACTGGGTTGAATAATCAATGAACCACACAGGCAGGACCTCGGCTGGCGGTGAGAACACTGAGGCATAATGAGCTCAACCTGTGCTGTGAGATTCAGTCACATGTGAAACAGTCACCTCTTATTAGCCTGCTACATATCGAGGTGTCAGAGTCGTGCATGGAGCTGTAAATTGAGGTGAGTGCAAGAAAATCACACTAACTTGAAACCTTGTTCTATAGAATTAAAGGCACAGTTCCACATTTTGGGGAAAGGCACTTTGCTTTTTGAGTCTTTGGTTGGAACCTTGAAATGACAACGATATAAAAAGGTCCACTTGGGATACTGTTATCCAATCTATAATTTATATTAAAGAATAAAACCAAATACATGTATTCAGGACTGTTCTCGTCTGGTTGAAAACAGACATTTACCAGCCGATCTAATCTGACACGTGGGTCCTTCCACCTCAACTATTTACAAGAAATATCCGAACAGGAATGATATTGATAAATTGACTAATGCTCACATGAGCACAATCACTCAACAAATAATGTGTCCTAATGGCAGTTCAGGTCAGCTGCCAGAGCCTCACATTTATCAATAGGAAAGACGGAGCAAACATCTTTGGTTACTTGTATAGACTTGTACTTCGAACTGGAAAAGTACTGTGAAAGTTCACAAATCCTTAAACAACTGCAACATCAATGCATATTGAGATAGGCCTATTGTCATTTTAACTTTCTGTTTGAATTGAACAAATGATATTTAACTTATGACCTGGTGAGCTTTAGAGGTGCTGGTAAGAAGAATGTTGGACTTTGGACAGAGCCACATTGGCTGTTTCCACTAGGTTCAAGTTTCAAAGCTAAGATAAACTAAGAGCATTCTCTAAACCGCAAGGTGGTTTTTGTCATATTAAGTGTATTTGAGTGTCAAAATCAATAGTACACTTAAAATCTCAATGCAATTGACAGACGAGAAGTCATGAATGTGTAAAGTTACCAGAGGTGCCCAAAATCGTACTTATTACATGAGTCGTTTCAATATTCTCATTCAGCTCTCAGCAATAATGCAAAATAAGGCACAATATTATCATCTATGGATTTTCAGCCAAAAATAGTCACCTATTTCTGCGTGCTTAAAAGTCAGTTGTCGAAATGAATGATTGTAGGCAGGCAAAATTAATAAGAATTGGTAAATCTGAGCTTTTGTTTTGTCATGTGAAATAATCGGTGGAACCACATTAAACATCAGCCTCAGTGACACAGAAACCCACAACAAAATCAGTTAAGTTACTTTTGGAGTTAATCTACTGGTCATGAGCTTCTAGAAGTTTTTATGATATGATATTTGGACATTTTATATTCATACTTAGGGTTGCAAAATTCCGGGAATATTCAAAGTTGGAAACTTTCCATGGGAATTAACGGGAAAAAACGGGGATATACGGGAATTAACGGGAATAAACTGGAAATGTTGTGGGTAATTTATACTAACTGTATTTACCTTGTCATATACAGACATAAATATAAACATTTTGTTTTGTCATAGGCTGATTTGAGCCCTGAGGAAACTTTGGGCACTTGACTATATGCTTCTGCATCGTTGTGTCATTCTTTACATAGGTCTTTGCACAGTATTTGCAAATGTACACAGCCTTTCTTTCTACATTGTTTAGGGTGAAATGTCTCCACACATGAGATGGTGCACGTGGCATTGTTCAGTAGAATAAGATGAGAAAAAAGTTTGGAAAAAAACACTAATGCAATGCCAGAGATATAAATAGTTAGCCAAACAATTGGAATCGTCTGTAAACATATTTTACAATTGATGGATAAATGAATGGAAATAGGCTAGATGAACAGATGAACAATCCTCAATCAGCATGCTAATATATTTTCCCTAGTAATATCATCGAAACTTACCTGACTAGTCCTGCACACTACAGCAGGCCTCAATAGCCCTGCTGTAGTGTGCAGGATGCTGGGAATTATCTGTGCATGTGATGGAAGAATGCACAGTGGAGGGTTGAAATTCAACGTGTGGCATGTGCTGCATTCCATACATCTTTAAAATAGAGTTTTGAATGACGTTTTTATTGGTCAGCGTTTAATTTGCGTATTTTTTTTTTCTTCAAAATTCCAGAGCTAAACTTCCCATGGAAAGTTTCCGGAAAGTTTTCGGAAATTTACCGGAAACTTTCTGCCCCTTTGCAACCCTATTCATACTCTGCCAATAGTTGAACTTTTTGTCATAGCTCAAGTGTTCAAAGTAAACAAAGGTTTCCGTGATTCACACAAACTCAACATTACGAACAGAAGCTGCATTTTTGTCATCGCAATAGTAACAGTAGCAGGATGCTTCTCATGGAAATAAAATCCGACCTTGATAAGTAAGATCACAAACGTAACTGATCCCAATGCAGTAGCCTGGATTCCTTTTCTCTCTTTCAACACCTCACAGAGGGAAAAAACCCAGGTATGAAGGCTTTGATTGTACTATATCCTTGAAGTGTGAAAAATAAACGAGGCCCAAGCAAGGAGGGAAAAAAAGAACGAGAAAAAAGGGGTGGAAAAGAAGCTTCAGGTGTCATCCAGCTTCCACAGCTCCCCTAAAGACTTTCATGGCTGAATCAAAACATACCCTCTGTCTCTCGTCTTCACTGTCGAACCCTTTGCTGCCTCTCAGCCTGCCCCTGCTCCTCCATCCATCCATCAATCCTGTGTTTTTCTAACCTGAAAGCACGTTCACGCTCATGCACAGATACATAAACACCTCTGGACCATCCATCTTTGGCCTCGTTCACATCCGCACACAGATAGCACAAATACTACACACGCCTGCATGCTCACACACGCGCGTACAGACAGGCGAACCATCAACACCACCTTTAACCCTTCCTGTCTCCACACTCAAGTCATGATAGTCTCCGAGAAGTGAGAGACAGCAGAAGAGTAGCCTTTTTTTCTAGCTTCCTGAAGCGCTGGCTGTTTTTCAGCCACGCTTTTCACCGTGTCAGGTCAAACACACTTTATGCAGAAGGAAGCTCGTCATCTTGAAACCTCTGGAAAGGTCTGTGAAAAGGTTTTCCAATGTTTCAAGTCGAGGTTGCGTGCTGTCTCTCTCAAAAATGGATGCCTTCTGTCGACTTAAGTGCTTCGCTGAGGATGCAATTCCAAGCTGAACTTTCCCCATTTATCTATAAGGGTGCAGAGAGCTGCCATCCAACTTTAAAACACTGAGCGCTGCCTGTGTGAACCAAAACCACAGTTTAATGGTGCAGACACCAGATTTTGGCTATTAAAGATAAGTGGGAGCTTGAAAACTGTTACAGCAACACAGCCGCTGGCAAGACTGAATAATGCCTTCAGATAGAATTAACTAAGTTTCAAAACCACTGGTGTCAGAGATGAAAAAGCATGTGTGCGTGTGTGTCTGTGTGTCTGTGTGTAACCATCTCCCTTTGAGGGCTTCTTCCATCTCCGCTGTGACTAAAGGGATTGTTAGGATTTTTGACGTAACGTCAGAGAGAGAAAACTGCCTCGGTGGGAGCTACTGCCAGAAAGAAAAGATTGTTTTCTCCACATCCTAGCCATCCCCATCCCGTCCTCCACATCTTCCTCCTGCTCCTCTTCCTCCTCCCCACCCAATCTGTTCATCCTGCTCTCGACACCGGTGTTTCTTCTTAGAGGCTTCAGAGCCTGGGCGTCTTATCGAGGCTTCCCAGGTCTACAGGCGAGGCTGAGGAGAAGCTACTGTCACCCCCACTCTCTGCTATCAGCTCCGTGACAGTCACAATGAAGCCGACATGCATACTCAGGCGAGCGCATTCACACACATGGAAATAAATGCACACACACACACAAGTGTATCAACCCCTAACAAAAGTCTGGTTTAGACTACAGTCATTTTCCTACAGGGCTTCTGCAGAAAGAAAGATTGTGCTTAATGGACATAACAGTGAAAATGCTTTATGAAAAGTGTCAAGAGGAACCAGACCAGTAAATAGAGACTGGGTGAAGCTTACAACACGCTGACAGCTTATTCAAATAAGATGCTGATCACATCTAAATCCCATTCAGCCAGCGAAAGGGAATGCATATGAAGTGCATTATGTTCCCAAAGTGATTTTTAGACATAAATGATGATCGCGTTGAGGTTTGTTTTCTGCTATTCTCGCTTTTGTAGAAATGTAATAAAGAGCAGGCTTTTGTTTCTCACTGTTACATAAACAACTGGAATTACCACTCTGCAAGCTAAATCAATGCAGTTTCAGTCTATATCATAAGGTCACTGTGACCTTTGACCTTTGTTCACTGAACTCAAGTCAATTAATCCTTGTCTCCAAGTGATAACTGGGCAAACCTTGAAGAAATTCCATAAAGGCAGACTTGACATATCATGTTCAAAAGGCCATAAACATGATTTTTGAGGCCATCATGACCTTTGATCAAATATAATCAGTTAATCCGTGAGTCTAACTGACCATTTGTGCCAAATTTGAATGATTCTCTTGAGGTGTTTTTTTTTTGTGAGGTCACGATGATCTTGACCTTTGGCCTGCAAATTGTAGCCAGGTATTCCTTGAGTACAGAGATGTCTGTGATGGATGTAGTCACCACTGTTTTTCTTGATTCATCACATTCACAAAAATATGAAGTCACCATGAGAACCATAAATTCACTACCAGTCAGCTGTCAGGTTTATCACTCATCAAAAGAACACTCACCGACTTATTCAAACTAAATATGCAGCCCTTAGTCGAGACAGTGGAATGAGTCATGCCTTGAGACAGAAAAACATGTTGGAAAACTTTCCTGCAAATCAAAATCACGTATGATCAGTGACAGGACAGACAGTAAGACAGTCAGACAGAGGGAGAACCAGCCAAGTCATGAGTGGGACGGCATGTACATGTAAATACATGCAGGATGTGCAGGTTCTTTGTCCGTTGTTCTCTTAAGATCTGCAGGTGTGATAAGCCGCCTGGCAGTGTGAACAACCCGCATTGTTTTAATGAGTCACCCAGGAATCACGCACACACACACAAACACGCTGAAATAACTTAACCATATACTTTGAGATGAAAATATTTTGCTGCCATGCTGTTTGATTACACATACCACACATTTGAAGGCTTGTTTGCATATGTGTCTGGAGAGGCTGTGTGTGAGCAGGGAGGAGGAGAGGGTGTGTGTACCGTTGCATGACGGAAAAACATATTTCCGCATATTGAAATTACTGCAGCCAAATGAGTGCCGGACGTACGGAGATGCCAGAGAGATCAGCCGGGCTTATCCAACTATATCTTTCTGACAGCGGAGTATCCTGGCAGACACAGTTCATCACTTAATTTACATTTTTAAGATGTGTGAAATCATTAGAGACTTTAAAGTCTGTATACTTAAGGTTTTAAGTCGTGTTTAGATGCGTTTCCCCTTAGCAGAATCATCCTCTTCGTTTGAAGAGCCAAACTCATCAGAACCGGCGGCATCACCAACTGTCCAACATGCAGCTCCTCGGTCCAGAGCAACAGCAGGAGAACTCCCACCCATATCAAACATGTTGGTACCAAAGTGAAAGGGCCAACCCAGAGAAAAACACTCGAATGAAGGGAAACAAGATCTTTTTTCTCCAAAATTTCCAAAAGATCACAGGAGCCGCTGAAGTTTAGAAAAGCTTGTCATGCTTTCTTTTTTTCCCTCTGTCTTTGATTTGCTTTTTATCCGTCTCACATGTTCAGCAACTTGCTTCTCCTCTTCGTGCTTATTTCTGAGCTTACAGATCATGTTCAAGCTCATAAAATGAAAAAAGCTCCATCTTAATAAAAATATCTACTGAACCCAACATGAGAAAAATATCACCTTGCAAACTGAAGACATTCACCCCAGTAAACCTTTGTTATTTCTTGTGGATTTTCTGTTAAAGCTGTTGGCAAGGATAAATCCCAGCTGTTTATTCCAGATGTCCTGACATACACAACAGGATGTGATGGAAACCACCTGCAGGATGCTTTTACTTGTGTGTGAAAAGGTGTGCAGTGCAGTGCACCCTTGTGATTTACAGAGTGTGTAGGATGTGATCCAGGAATGTGTGCGTATCAGTATATTTCTGCGTTGCTGCAAATACGTGTATGATGTGTATGCGTACGATGGGGCAAAAGCCTGAAAGATCCAGGCAGCAGACGCCTACATGAACAAGTGAGTTCTGACAATTGTACTCGACTTAGAACAATGAGGATTATCTCTGTACACCCACCACCACTGGCATGTTCTGGCCTATCTGACAAGCTGTCATCTCCAGCATTGTTCTCTCTGTGCTACTGCATAGCGACAAATGGTGGAAGCAAAACTGTTTGTGCAGGAAAATAACAACGGTTTTAAAAGAATGTCGTGGTGAAATATATAATCTACGCCACGGACGAACATTTCAACATCCAAGCTGAAACCAATTGGATCAAATCTACCTACACTGACATTATTATTAAATATAAAGATGAACGACTCATAGCCACTATAAAGCTGCTCTTTTCCAAAAATCTATTTCGCATTAATTAATGTGTTTTGTCGTCATTGAAGAGTAAACAAGCTGCCTTTCACAAAGTCAGCAAAAAGCCTTGTCCTTGTTCGTATCTTTGCCGTCTTTGTCGTAAAAAACACAAAATACTTCCACAAGCCGCATCTGTGATGCTTTGGTGTCGTGGTTGTTCGCTTAAGGTCGGCTTTCTTCTTAGTAGCATCCTCCATTTTCAGGGCAAAACAATGTAACTTTACTGGCTTACTTTACTGAAATGTCAAAAGGGCATGCAACAGGTCAGTAGTGAGCGCCCTCTGCTGGATCACAAGCTATTTAAGAAGGTCTGACGTGCCCCTAGACTGAATATTCTAAATTCAAACAGGTCATTACAGTACTAATATGAACTTTTCACCCCACATTTGAATAAATGCCCTCATCCAAAATACAAAGTGACAGCCCGAACAGCCACTGTCAGATATCGGTAACGGGAGTGCTTCTTTATTCACATAAAACGTTCCACCCTAATGCTAATGCTTCAAATGTTAAGTGTGTTGTCTTAATGCTACAGTGTCAGGTTGATTTGCCTCTCAACAACTTGTGATTCAAACTGAAAATGGACGCTTTTTAAAGTTAGTTTAAAATGTGAGAAGATATTCAGATACCTGGAGGGATTCATGGGGCTAAAGCTGTGAGTGAGTGTGAGTGTGTGTGTGTGTGTGTGTGTGTGTGTGTGTGTGTGTGTGTGTGTGTGTGTGTGTGTGTGTGTGTGTGTGTCTGTGTATGCCTTTGTTTCCACATGATGCTTGTACAACATGAGAGTGCATGTATGTGTGTGTGCACGGGTATGCGTACCATCATTAGAGGAAGGTCAGTGTGACACTCGCTACACTACTTCATAAATAATGTAAAACGATGCAGGAATTAGACTTTGTAATTATACCTCTCCATGGCACTATGGGCGTAGTTTGCATGTATGTGCACGTGTGCATCATGTGCACGTGTGTCTATGTGTGTGTGCGTTTGTATAATCTCTAATTAGCTCCAAGAGAATAACAGTGGCTATTAGAGTGTTGCATTAGTTAGAGCCGAGGATAAAGCAAGAAGCGCAGAGCTAAGGATGCCTCGGTTCATTAAAGTGTGTGTGTGTGTGTGTGTGTGCATGTGTGTATAGAAAGTCCAAAAATTAATATGTGGAAGAGAGAAAATTTAGTAAAAAAGAAATACATGCTCACAGGCTTTATTGTATTTGCCTGAATGAGCAGAAGTGAAAGGCTCATGTATATAAAGGGTGCCTGGCGGTGTTTGTACACGAGTGTTGATCTTGTAATCATATTCATCTCTGTCAGGTCAGCCACAGTTTATACTGCCACTTCCAATCTAGCGGCTGTGACGGCACATTGTATTTGGCCGCGACTCTAATGACATTTAGCACTGACCGATGGGGACTGTGTGTCACTCCAATTAGGAGAAGCACTCCACTGTATGGCAAGCTGTTCGACAAACCTTGACTCCTCCCTGCAAATTTGGGGATGAATTATGGAAAAGGGCAACGCTGAGCACCTTGATGAGGCTGGCACGTTTGGAAGCTGAATGGTCGAACTGACACAGCAAGAGGAAAAGAGGGAAAAGGCCACTGCTATCTCCGCAGCTCAAAGCCCAACTGCTCAATGGCTTTGTCTGAAGTCCGGGTCTTTATTACGCAACTTCTGGACGTTCGCCCCTAAGACAACCAAGAAGTCAACATAGTTAAAATTAACATCAAAATCCCAACAGCTGTCCTCGTGCCTGCAATTTATCCGACACAAGAAATAAGAGATTTAGCAAATTGCCATATTCTGACCTCGAACTGTGAGGCCACATTGCTCAGAGGGAAAACTGCAGGATATGCTTCAGGCAGACCACTATCTTCTGTGAAGTCACTAACATTTTCCCTCTATGAATATAGAAGCAAATTAAAAAGTTAAACAGCTAAAGAAGAAAGTGGAAAGGCCACGGATATCTCAGCAGTTCAGCAGAGATAAGACAGTTTGGCTGGCTGGTGTTAACGTACACTGCACCCAGAGAAGTATTATTGTGTTGTAGCCTTGTTATGCTTAATTAATTTTAATATAGGCATTTTCTCCTCCTCAGTTGAACCTCAATACCCCATAATGGCAAAGGGAAAAGAAAATTTTAGATATTTTAGCAAATTTATTGCAGAAGATCACCATATAGTAATTATTCAGACCCTTTACTCAGTACTTGATGAGCTTGAAACATCCTGGATTCAGACATTTTCTGCGATTTTTCTCAGCACATCCTCTCAAGCTGTCAAGGTTAGAAAGAGGAGAAGGGCCTCGGTAGGAGAGGTGTCCAGGAAACCAATGTTCAGAGAAACTTCAGAGGTAAAAAGTGTAAATGTGAGAATCAGTCCTGAGTGAATCTGCAGCTGTTGTTTTGTTTTGGCTTTCTGCTCGATTGCTGTTTTGCAGTACTCTGAAAAAGCAGCTATGAATGGATTCAGATTAGAGTGTGGATAACTGGTTCGGTCACAAATAACTAAATGCCTGTCGGGTCGGGTCGGACAGAAAATGGCTGCCTCTAATTCAGATACACAACTGTCTTCACCCAAGTATTTGCATAAAAACTAGAACGAATCTTGAGATACATGTTAAAGATGAAGGAATTATGTAAACAAATAGAAAACTCAAATGGCACAAAAGCAGAAAGTGGCTTTTGATATTGTGAAATACAATATTTGACTAAGTTGAAATGTCAGGTGGACGTTTGTGTTGGGGGATCCCACCATGAAAGCCCTGTCAATCAATTGTGCGCTATGATACCGAGTGAATGTTTTCAATAGCAGAAGATAACTGGAGAAACAACAGAGAAAACAAAACAGCTCCATATCAAACCATAATTTTCTTCATACACACAATCGCACTAAGAGCCATTGGGATATTTACATAAATGTAAAAAACCCAGTTGATTGAAATCATATTTGCATTTTACTTTTTGTCATATTTCAAAAGCTTCTTTCCGATTCACTTGACAGCGGAGTGGAAACACACGGCTACACAACCACCCAGATAACTTAACTGTTGGGGACTGTTGCAGTTCCTGAATGTATGAATAAACGGCTTTCATGTGCTGCGTTTGAGAAATGACGAGTGAGTTATCCGTCCCCGAGTGTTGACTGAAGCTGCTGATGACAGGAGAGCGGAGCGGGTTTCTTTTCCACCGTGCTCCCCAGGCCCCTGACCCATCTAATTGGGTTTCAGTGCCATCACAGACGCCACTGTCAGTTTGACTGGTTTTCACTTCTGGATTCAGCTTTGACTGTTATTCAGAACTGACAAGAAAACTTTCTGAATTACACCTCTCAAATATACAGACGAGAATCCAGACACGGGTTCACACGTTCTCCTAGTCTGAGGTGGTCACGCAGACACACACAGACCCACACACACACAAGTTAAATCTCTCTCCCTCTTTCTGAAACAGATGCAAACGCACACTGTCCATCCACCTTTCTACAACACACACACACCGACACACAACTATGCACAAGCAGACACCGGTGTAGCCCCCCTTTGGTCATATATTCTCTTTGCTGTGTCAGGGTCTACTGAATGACTTGCTTTTCTTTGAATGTACTTTGTGTGCGTGCGCGTGTGTGTGTGTCTGTGTGTGTGTGTGTGTGTGTGTGTGCGTTCAAAGCCTTCATATCTATCCTCTGCACAGACTCTGCAGAACTGACAGTGCAGATGTACAAACACCGATACAAGTTCTGTGGGATTTATTTTTTTACTGCAAACAATGTAGAAAAAGGCTCATGCCTATTGATCAAAGTTGTTAAATAACCACTGCAATATCCTCGCCATTAAAAATAGGCTCATAATATCTTAAACTTTGTCGCGCTCGAAAATAAATGTCAAACGCATAATGGACTTGGAGGCTTAAATGTTAAATTTACATCACGCAAGCATTTGACACGAAAGCCTAAAACAAAACAAAAAAAAAACATGTAACTGAGATTTCAGTTGCCTCAAAATGACTTTACCAGCTCCATAAATAGGCCAGACTTCAAGAACTCCTCACACAGCTAAACAAACAGCGTCCTGCTCAGCCGCTCGCGCATCAAGATGTCAGCCAGCGTTTGAAGAGACGACTGAAACCACAACAAACAAACCTCCGTGTGCGTCTGCAGCCGTCTCTCATCACCTGAGCTTTGTTTTGACCAAAACGCATTTTCTACATCCCCACACGTGTAATCTGCACCTATCTGCCCTGCCCGCACAGCCGGGGCTAGACCAGGCGGCGAGGGGGGAGATGGAGTCTGGCTTTGATACGGGCGGCCTTGATGAGGCAAAGATATCTGCTCCAATCTGAACTTGTTTTTTTTTTTTTTCTTGTTTGACAGGACTCCATCTCCACCAGAGAGGCAGGACTGGATAGAGCCTGGAGAGAACTGGGCTCCACCCAATCCCACCCTACAAAGACTGCCCACACACCCACACACACACACTTTTATCCCAGGCTATGTTTCCTCTTTCGGCTGCCAATCAAACATTCATAACAACTTGCTTTTGGACTCTCCGCAGCAACATCTTTCTCCATCTGCTTGTCTGTTTCCTTTCTTCTTTACAATATTCTGAGAGCGGAACGGGAAAAAAAACAGGACCCACAATATGAGTTTTGTCAATATTGCACAGCGGCGTCTCTTTTCATTCTCCCTCTCTTTCCTACTGCAATACTGATCTGAGCGATAAAGCCCGCCTCTATTATTAGCAGTGTAATAGAGGGCTGTGGTTGTGAGGATCTGACAAGGAGATGATAACAAAAGTGCTTACTCCTCCGTTCTCCCCCGCGCTGCTCCTGTATCCTTTAGAAAACAGCCGCAGTGCAGCAGCAGATCATGGCTGGCTAATGGCCTTAGAATATTACCGCTGCCACAGTAGGCAACACTTACCATTACTCAGTTTGTGCAGACATTAAGAAGAACATCATTAAATTAAAGAATGTATCTGCGATTCCGCCCCTCCGCCATGCTCCAATAAATATTTGCGATCAGGCACAAGAGCCAGATGCCAAATTAAGAGGAAAAATTAAGTAAGATTCAGATTAGTCAGAGCTGGGGAGGCCCACAGTTGCTCTCAGGATTAAGATTCCCATTATGGATTTGCAGCTGCTTTTTTTTCAGGTTTCAAAGCGAGTGGTTTTGGCAGTTCTCTGCCGAAACATGTATCTGTGGTCCCAGAAGATGCCCCTGGGTTCATTTCCAGACACGTTTATCATCTCCCCCAATTATTGCTCGTTTGGAAAAGATCTAGATTTGATGTCTGGCATCATGGAGTTGAAAATAAGTTCACAGGAGTTTGTTCCCTGGTTTCCCAAATAAAGACGGGTCTGTTTTTGACCAGAGGTGAAACATGGGAGAACCAACTGGTGCTTAAAGGTAAATTCTACTTTATTATAACTTGTGGGATGTTGGACCACAAGGACGCCACTTCAGTTGAGTCAGACAGGGTAAAGAAATGCAAGCAGTCAGACAATGACCCGACGGTTCGGCTGGATAATTGAAAACACTACTTGAAGGTAAAATGAACCATGGAATATCTATAATACACTCTTTGTATACAGGACAATTGTGCAGGCACAGCCACAGCAACAGGGGTAGCTCTAAGTTTACCCATCTGTGATTGATATGTTTAACAGACGGTTTGGGAAATAACATTACCACTTTTGTTTCGTCTTTCAAATCAGGTTTGTTAAGAGGTTTGTTTAGAATCTCATCATGCGACTCCATATTTTTAGCAAATCAAGCCCTCGACAATGAACTTGCAATGTTATTATCAATAACAGACACGATGCCCCAACTTTCTGAATTTCCATTTTAGGGTCAACATGCACACAAAGACAAACATGAGAGTAGACCCCCACCCATATACAATGGAGTAGTATATGACAGACGAAAAAAGAAAGGACAGAGACCCCTTAACATCTCAGCAGATACCAAACATCCCATAGAACACCTCCCCCACTTTGAGAAATGGGTGTAAAAACCTACTGTTGAGAATGTGTGTGAGTTTTCTCGATAATTAGGATGAGAAACGACAGAAGGAAGAAGTGGAAAAACAAGATGGCACATGCTCATCCCCATGGGCTGATGTGACGATATGATTCATACACAGTGTCTGCGGTTGAGCTAAAGGTGAGAGTCAATAAAGGACTAGACATTCATGTGTAATGTGTGTGTGTGTGTGTGTGTGTGTGTGTGTGTGTGTGTGTGTGTGTGTGTGTGTGTGTGTGTGTGTGTGTGTGTGTGTGTGTGTGTGTGTGTGTGTGTGTGTGTGTGTGTGTGTGTGTGTGTGTGTGTGTGTGTGTGTGTGTGTGTGTGTTCGAAGCACTGGGTACAACTCTGAAAAACCTGTAGAACGACTGCTTTGTATTACATGTTAACAATTTGTATCTATTTGAATTTATATAAAAATCTATAATTTTCCATATATGGGTGGATGACATGACGCATGATTTTTCTGTAATTAAGTGTGAATGTTTATTTAGATGCATTTAAACACTTAAACAACACATGGATGTGATGCATATTATGGTACTTTGTTTTAAACTTATGATTTTGTATGAAATATCTGTTATGATTTGATTATATTTTAAGGTGAATACGCAAAATGTCCTGCGGTGTGACCGTAACATAGGTGAAGCATTAAACTTACATATTAACAAAATAAACCAGAAATATCTGGAGCAGGTAATAACTGCCTTGGCATTATATTGTATATAATGACTTTATTAATATTAGGTTTTAATATGCACAAAACTAGTATATTAGTATTTACAGCAAAATAACTTCGTAACACAAATGCTGTCCTGTGGCGTGACATGGAAAATCAGATTTTTGAAACGGCAGTAACATGGACAACTATAGGGGCCCTTAGTTTATCCCACTACCAGGAAGCCCCCCAGATGTTGGAATGTACTGTGTATGTTGAAAGGTGACTGTTAACCTCTGATTAATTTCATAAATTTCACTCTTTCTGTCAGAAAATGAATGTGTCATTTTTTGAGAGTCCTGTAGTGTGACGGCTGTAGTTAAAAATTTGTAAAAAAAATGTGTAGACATTTTTTTTATTTAATTAAACATATTAAGGTTAAACTGTGTTATTATTCAGTTAGCATAATAGCTAAGGTCAGTCTTGTATAGCAATGACTCAAAATGGCCACAAGGATGAAAATGTCCTGTGGTGTGACGGCCAAAAAATCCACGGAACACTTGCAGTTTAAAAAAATTCAGCATTTGAACATTATAATTTCATACAACTGTAATCCTCATTAGAACTTTATTAAAAAAATACTGTTTCACCCTTATTTGTCAACTACCCATATGTGTGTATGCGTGTGTATATTCATGTGTGGGCCTGTGTCCGTCTGTCCTGTATCCTCTCGTGTTTCTTGTGCCAAACCCAAGATAGAGACATTTCATAGCAGTTTCCTGAATCCATAATTCACAACACATCTCTAAACAAAGAACAGTGTGTGCGGCCCTCATCAGACATGGGAACCGACACAGTTGCTGAAGCCGCGACAAAATATAACTGTTGAGCTACGACCTGGAGCTAATAAGACGTGTGAGACTGGGATCGTAGACAAGGGCCCACAGTCTGACAGGCAGGCAGCTGACAGCCACATGTGGAATAAGGTATACTAGATTTTCTCTCTGTCTCTTTTTCTTTCTCCGCCTTGGTGGATTTTCTCTGACCCACATTAACAGGAAACCGACGTGCAGATATGTGAAGAAGTTTCAGTATGACTCAGTGCGCCGTCTCCACCGACACAAAGCCTCTTTCAACATCATCCCCACATTTCTTTTGTTGTGATAGGCACCTGTAATCACCCCGTGCTCACGCATAGGACAATCATGAAATATGTAGAAACTCAAGCTCCCATCGTTCTCGGAGGAAACATGCAGGATTTATTCCTGTTGTCGGATGAGGTTTGTTTTGGAGCGATGCAAAAGAAAGCGTGTTGTGTTAGTCACACTCACCACTCATCTTTGCTAAATAAAGAGACTTGTTCCATGTCTTGCAAACAAAAGCTTCTGCATTAATCAAAAGATATTTTTTCACACAGAACAAAAGCCCCTCTGCCAAAGCTGAAATTCTGGTTACACACACAAACTTGGTTATTAATCTATACAACGGTCATAAATGATAAGAGGATTAATATACCGGCAAATTTAAGTAGTAAAAATACAATGAGAGAATTGTTTAAGCTGTACATTCAGGAGAAAATCCACAAATATACTGCTTCTAATTTATATCCATATCATAACATCCACCAAAGAGGTTTTGTTTTCACCCCCATCTGTTGGATTGCTTGTTTGTCAACGAGATTATCGAAAAAATTAACGGATTTCCCCCAAACTTGGTGGAAGGATGAGGAATGGGCCAGGAAAGAACAAAAGAAACCTTGGCATCCAATAATTTTTTGCTATCACTTTCTTTAACATTACATATGGATCTAGATGAAAAAGAAGTCACTGTTTTCTCACATATTTAGACTTGTAGGATTGAAACAGACTAGCTGGGATGAAGTGCTGTCGGACCATGTCTCAAGTGAACAGTGTTTACGGTCTTAAAGTTTCTATGGCTGTTGCAAATAGCAAGCACATGATGAGCTGCTCAAATTGTATTATCTGCACAAACTTGCCTCAAAGGCATTCGTGCCTTTTCACTTGTTTGTGCACACGGAAAATAGCAAACCACTGATTTTTTTTCGGTTTTGGAAAGTCACAAAATTAGCTGGGTGCTGACAATTTTGCACGACGGAGAGGGGGCTTCAAACAAATCAGACAATCTGATCAGGATGGAAATGGAAATAATTTGTACTTTAAGCTCATAACCTACAGCAGGTTCATGAAAAAAAACACACACATGTTCTTAAGGACACAGCAGCTGCTCTTATCTTCTGACATTATGTGTCTGTTTCAAACAGCATCCGACAGGCTATCACATTTCGTGCAGTTGATCAAATCAATGGGACATGGTGTTGCTTTTATTCATTCGGTGCACTGAGATGTTGTGATGGTTCCACAGGGTTTTCCTTCACACCTGATCCCACGAGCCTCAGTTTTGGCACCTCCGTTATAGTGGGACATGTATATTCTGTAATTAAAATGCAACATACTCTTAATAGCGGGTGACATATGTGGTGCGCTCAACACACAAATTGTCAAGGGCTTTTGCTCTCGATGTGATGCCTGCTCCAATTATCGCAAAGACAAATGAGCCAAGCAGATGGAGGGCTGTGTTGATTAAGATGTGCAGAAAAAACCTGAGTGGAGGGAGGAAATGAAAAGAGTGAGCTTGGTCAATATATGGACAAGTGATTGCAGAGATGGCTAGATAATGATAGTCAGGAATGGTTCGGATGTGGCAACGACATGGAGGAAAGAGTGGCTTTTCATAAGTGATGGAAGGATCATTTCTTATCTATTCATGTCTCACTGTGACTCATCCTTTAGAGCAGCCAAAAATAGCTCTTTCTCCAACTGCACACACGGTATGTTCCTCCACTCATTCATTCTCCTCAACTCAAACTGTGAGCAACAATCCAGCGGAGTGCAGCAGGAAGAGGGCAGAAGTTGTGAGGGTTGTACTTCACATGTAAATGTGCACAACGGAATGAGAAACAGTTCAAGATATGTCAGCATCGAAACGTCAAATTAGGGCTTTTGAAGTGACGTCACATTCAGCAAGACATCTGTGAATCACTCTGAAGTTTAAAAGGTTTCTGGAGATTTGTTATCCTGCAATAAAGCAACAGTGTCTGATAATCCTGGATCTGTTGTTCTAGACTTACAAATAACCAATTCTAGTCCCAGAATAGAAAAAAAATAACTTTTTGTTTCTGCCAATTTTATTTATTATTTGTTATTCATTTTTTTTTATTTCACTCACCCCCTTTTGACCATGAAAGAGAAAAGATCTTTTATTTCAATTCTGAAAATCATTTAATCATCAAAGTCATTTTTTTGGTTTCCATATCTGAAGAGAAAATCAAACGAGCAACAGGTACTCAGACTTGTCATGTTTACAGTGATGTGAAGATTGAAGAAAATCAGAAAGAGGGACATTAATCAAGAGATGGAGTATGAAGAGTGACACGGCCACTAACAAACTGATAAGAGAGGAAATAACAGCAGACGCAGGAAGAAAAAAATAAAGCTGAATCACGGGAGAGAAGCCGAGGAAAATACTGATTTTAAAAAGTTTAAAAGCAGAATACACAGTACTTTTTATTTATATGGGACCTGACTAAGAAGATCAGGAAATGGCTGGAAGTAGCTTGGTGCTTTCACTTTGTTTGTTCACACCTCCCACACCTCAGAGATGGAGGGTGCAAACCCTGAAAGGAGACAAATCACATTAAGCACCTAAAAACTGTCGAACCCTGAATTGGAACGACTACAGCTGGCAGTTTATCCGTGGGCAGAGGGAGCGCTGCCTCTGCAGACTATTTATCTGAGGCTTACTGTTTACAAGGATTTCAGCTCTTGAATTTAGGCCATGCCCACACTGATGAGGAGGGTACACCTGAAATGCCTTGAACATGAGAGGCAAACATTTGCTAGTTGTTTTCCAAAAGCGTGTCCACATGTAAACGTCAAAACAAGAACAAAATATCTTGTTCTTCTTGTTCTGCCCTCAGTAGAATAACAGTGCCAACAAAATGGTGCCTTATGTCAACTACTGGTAAGGAATGTGTTTTCAAAGTCGTTATTGTTATTTTATTATTATATAAAATTGTGTTTCTGACAGCAATCAAAGCATTTATGTAGCGATTACGTAATAGAGTAGTTAGTTTGTTAGTGCAGAAGCCTGCCATTATCCTACTGGATTCAAGTTGCCTCAGTGTTTTTATCAGAGCTGTGTCAAGTTACAGCAAATGCAATCTGAACATTTCGGACTATTGTTTCTTCATATTAAAAGCATCACCAACAAGAAAATGTCTTCTCAGCGGGGTGAACAGCTTCTGGAACTGTGCTTCTGAATTAGAAAAAAGTTTGTTTGCTTTCACAGTGAACGAATACAACTGAAGACCGATTAGAGCGATTGCAGCCAGGTTATGGCCTGTGCAGCCACCAGGGGGGTGATCAAGATCAGCTGGCTTTACTTTTTTTTTTACTGAAAGTCTTGGTTATTGTCTGGTTTTCCATTTTCACTGCACTAGATCCATCCATCCAGTATCAATACAGCTTAGAACTGTCCTCTGGAGACAAATACAGTTGTTTTGAATTTGAATTGATCTTTTCAGCGTCACAAGGGATCTGGAGCCACCAGCTGACATTAGGCCGGAGGTGGGCTACACCCTGGATAAGTCGCCAGCTTTCTGCACTATATGTCTGTTCCTATTTATGACCTATACCGCTGCCAGCCACCAGGGGGTAATCAAAATGATTTGGCTTCACTTTTTGGTGAGCTGTCATGTCGTCCATCTTTTTTTACAGTCTATGCTTTAAACAGACAATCTTGTCATTTTACTGCCCGGCTGTAACTCCTGCACCGTCTCAGCAGGGTCGATTTTAAACCCTGGTTTTCAGTGATGTCACTACATACTACATCTTCTTATTTCAGGTGATAGAACAGTGCACAAATATTTGTGTGACTGAGGCTTATAAATGCTACTTGTTAACGAAGGCTACATTAAGTCCCAGGCTGTTCACTCACTACATTATACTTGTGCCGCCTCACAAGTGGACAACATAATTACAGTAATGTGTCAATTAAAACACCTGTAATTAAGCCGACTCATTGACTAATGAAATAAAGTCAGAGAAAGACGTGAAGGTGAACTTTTCTTAACCTTGCCTCTGTTTTCAATGTCAACTCCACAATGTAAGACCATAATTTGAATTCATCCACCAAGTTGCAGGGGTGTATGTGCTGTAAGGATAATCACCTTCTATCAAACTCTAACAGCTGTGGTAGAAAACAAATGATTTTTTTTTCACCATCTCAAATTTCCCTCAAATTCATTCCTCTGTCTTTTTATAAACAAAAATAAATCTTTGTTTAAGCGAGTTCTAAATCAGGAAGCTCCACATCGCAGTGCCAGGGCGAGAGGAGACGCTCAGCAGCTTGAGCGCTAAGATAAACAAGTCATGGAACACGGGCCGTGTGCGAGCCGTAACAGGATGATTATGGTGGTGGCAGTTAGTTACCGCTGCCTGATATGGAGACAGAGAGATGGTACCTTGTCATGTTCCAGCCACTGCTGCCAAGCCTGTAAACTCTGTCGATTTTCCCAACAGAAAGCTGTGACGGATCCGTGCTGAACTGAACACACCGTGTGAACTAATATCAGATATATCCATTTGAGATTATGGCTCTGTTTGTGTTTTATAAGTAAAACTAAAGTTTCTTCGGCCAAACTTCCTATTCACTTTAGAATCTGCTTACTCCAACAACGCCTCAAAAAGCTGTGTCAAACCTTAATCTTCTAAATGTGTGTGGGGTGGCTTAAATAAAAGCCAAAGCTAGGCAACATCTTGTAGTGTCAGCCTTGTCCAACCATCGGTGGGCCAGGATCTGGGATAAGTGGGCACTCAACCCCTTCAGCCAAGGCCTCCATTTTGAAACAGTATGCATTTTAATGTATTAGGTTGGCACAAGGTTTGAGTCGGGGGTCATGGGCAACTGAGCTCTGTGTGGCTCTGTATTTGTGTGTGTGTGTGTATAAAAGAGAGAGAGAAAATGCCTGCACAAGACGAGTAGCAGCTCCTGTTCACAACTGTAAGGCCGGGTTTTTCCACGATGTGGCAGAGCGAGGATCGCCAAGGCAGCCAGCCTTTGCCCCGATGGTATGTAGACACTGTCATTCTCCCACACAAGGAGAGAGCGGGCAGGACAAAAATGTGTGTGTGCGTGAGAGAGAGAGAGTGAGGAAGAGAGGGAGAGTTTCAGTTGTCCCTCTAATTAGGCAGAAGAAATTGAAAGAACTCAAATTCACATATATATTGCAGCAACAAGTATGTCGCAGTTATTATAAGAGACAAAAACGTTTTCCATTTCTTTGACGTGCTGATCAGTTCGTCTCAAAATAAGAAGTCAGTGCACCACAAATGTTCATGGCTTTTATGTTATATTGTTTACATTTGATGCAATTAAGGGGGCGCCATACAGACTGCTGTTCGACATATGTACTTCCTGTTTTCATCAGCTATGTGGGTTGCGTCCACTTGACACTGATTGGCTTGTGAATGAACCAGTTCAAATGGTTCTGAAGGTCCAGACCATCAATGAAGGTGTGGAAGTAGCCTTAATGAACACATGGCATCATGATTTACCTGCAATCTCAATTGAATTTTTTACATTTCACCACTATTTCCTTCCGTTCTCATGCATAACCACAGTAATTGTGTATTCTGCTCTAAGCGCTGCCAAAACTCAGGAGACCAACAGACAGTGCTGTGTTTGAAGGAATCCTGTGCAAATGCTGAGGACTGGAGCTGTTTCTATTTTCCAAATGCTTCTCTAACAACATAGTCGAAAGTTTCCAAATGCACAATGTAAGATATAGGAAAAAGTATCAGGACCAAAACTCAGATACTTTCAGATTCTGTAAAAATAATAATGAGCCCAATACCGAATACATGCCACTATGAACCTTAAGACAGTTTTCTAAAGCAAGACTTTAGCTTTCAACAAAACCGTCAAATACCAGTTTAACATCAAAGGGGCTGGGTGATCAGTTTGACGCTGCTGACAATTTGTTGATACAGGCGGAGGAAGCACTCTGTGCCCTATCATTGCTTGTGGGATGACAACAGTGCCAGGCTCCAACCCACTCATTATAATCATTATTTCAAGGGAAGATGCCTATGGCTCCTATCCTTTCATTGCCATTACACCCCGTCACAGCGCCAGGCAAGCAGACAAAGACAACCGCTGTCAATGTGAAATGAAGCACAACTCATAAAACAAAGGATGCTATCAAAATATAAATAACGCAAATGAATACCTGTACATGACATGATTATATAGCTGCTTTATTACGAATATTAGCATTCGCATGAATAACCCGACGCCTTTTTACACTGCGTATGCTTATGAGCCAACTTTCACAGGAATGAATGGATGTGATTTGGCTGCATGGTTCTGCAATCAGTGCATCTTGTTTAAACTGAAATAGATTTCTCACCCCGGCATAGTTCAGCCAAGAGGCGAAGCAGCCTCTCTGAAATAAACTCTGACTAAAAACTGAAATGAAGAGGGAAAAAAAGAAAAGAAAAAAAAAAAGAAACCACATGCACATCTGAAACTCCCAGTCTTAAGCACCCTTTTACCATCGCTACCGGCTATGGCAAAATGGCACCACATTATCAGAGGGATTAATGATTATTTCACAAACTGCGTGTGAAACAAAACAGGCTGAATAACGAGAGAGGAATAAAAGCTGATCACAGGAGTGGGAGATGCGAGAATAAAAGAGGGATGTTAAATCAATGAGATTTAAATGGCAGTTGCAGTTGGATTTGTGGGGTTGATGGCTTCGCTATCTGGGTGTCAAGCATGTACCGTGGGTGTACTGAACAACATCCAAACATCCCCAAATCCCCCAGGCGCCTTTTGAGAGGCTAAAGAATCTGGGAAAGGGACTCGTGGAGAAAAACAGAAGTGGAGGTTAGAGGGGGAGGTGGGGTGAGTGGAAGAGGGAGATATAGAGAGTGTGTAATAGGGAGAGAAAATCAATGGGTACCCCCAGAGCAAATAAAAGCCATGACATCATCTTATGGCAAGGAGCAAGGAGCGGGGTGGCGAGGAGCTGAGGGGGAGAGGAGGAGAGGGGAGCGACGAGAGCACCCACAGTCCCATTCTCTGGACTGGATAAGAGCCGAACAATGTGCCCGCAATGAATGGGATCCCAAATCCCACAGCAGAAAAACAAATCACCAGTGGGAAAGGGGGAGGGCGAGCGAGAGATGGAGAAGGAGACAGAGAGAGATGGAGGGAGAAAGGGAGACCCTTAAAAAGATGTGCACACAAAGCGACAAAGCATCTCGGGACATGTAGAGCAAGGCAAGTAGAGATTGAGACAAAGCTGCCTTTGTCCTCCCTGGCTGGTGGGTGGATCGGTGTGGAGGATTTGAACTTGGTAGCATTTACATCGGAGCCCTCCGATATATTGATCGGCTGGTGTAATCCCCGAAATGATAAATGAAAAGGTTGGATGTACTCGGGGTGTTTTGTTTGTGGGGTCTACAGGGCGAGAGCATGTGGGAGGCAGAGAGTGGGCTTTACGCAACTCTTCAGAGGAAAGCTTTGAGTTTCGTTCAAAGTTTGGGGGGGCCTGCTGCTGCTGCTGCTGCTGGCGATGTCGCTTTGACGGAGACACGTGAGGCGGGGGGGGACCTTCAGGGAGCCTCTGATCACAGCACCTCCTCACTGAAGTCAAAACGGGATGTTTAATCGCGTTCCTCATCACAAAGTGTTAATAAATAAAGTCACAGCCTTCAACTGGGAGGGCTCAATGTGCATGTGGGTGTAAGCACGTTTCCATGCAAGTGTGAGTTGTTGTGTGTTTTCAAACAAAAGAGCTTCCGCTCCTCTGTGACTACAGCGCTGGTGCTGTAAGCCCAAACAGAGAAAAAATAAATTAGAATCACAAGGAGAGAAGTCTTTCATGTCTGATGCTTTGATAACAAAAAAACAAGCAGGTTCCCACCAACTAGAGTTAGTTGGCTTAAAATTTTGAACTAGCTGGGGACAACTTCATACAGAAATTTCAAAACAACAAATAAAAGATTCACTCGTGTTTAAGACAAAAAAAAAAGAATTACATGGTAATAAATGTATTTTGGGGATTAACGGAAAAGGAGCAGAAAGTCATGCAAATGTATAAAGGTAAAAAAAAAATGCTCAGACACTCAGATCCGGCAGAAATATGATCCGACAATTAAGAAGCACTTAAGCACAATCAATGGTAGCTATGATGCAACAGATCATAGCTGCTCCAATGGAAAAAAAATGTATCAAGTATAACTCCAGACGTATTTCTTAAGGTCCAACGTGAACTGAACAATATTTTGGTTTTATATCCACCAAGAACAAATGTTTTCTCTCATCAGGAGAAATTGACAGTTAATGATACATTGTTAACGGTTCTGTGTTCAAATATATATTGTGTTAGTGATATTTGGGTGAAAGGGAGGTGCACTTTTGCACCAGACAGTCTTTCGTGGGGATCGCTGTTCGACCCGAGCCTTCCAGTGATGTTGTCTGTGTGGATGTTACCCAGGTACGCTGGCTTCCTCCCACAGTCCATTGGGGTTTGGTTAATTGGAGACTTTTGACCATAGCTATGAAGGTAAATGTGAACCCTAGACTTTAAATAAAAATGGACGACACATCTCCACCTCCTCCCACTATCAAGAAATTAAGCCAAAATATCTTGGCAAAGATATTTAAGCAACTTTTTTCAGTCTGTCTAACATATTCTATTTAAAAAGAGAAAAATCTGTTTGGGATTTTGTCTTAAAGCCCCACTATGTATATATTTTTTTCGCTTTCTGTGGTTTGAAACTCAAGAGCTTTGCTTTATCAACTCTCATCAAATCTGTCTGAAGCTATCAGCTGCAGAGATACTTTGAAGTTGGAGCCAGCATGCAGTAGCTACATTAGCTCACTAGCTCTTACCCCCGTGCCTTTGTGGCCTGGCATGTCTACAATAAATATTGAAATCGGCGGTCGGCTGACTTGCAAGTGGATGTTCTGTATTATAAATGTCACCCTACCCATGGTCGGTGGAGCAGTGGCTCATTCTGATGCCACAGGACAGAGAGGGAGAGAGGGAGAGAGGGAGAGAGGGAGAGAGGGAGAGAGGGAGAGAGAGACTGAGAGGGAGATGGAGACGACAGCGACTGGCGAGGGAATTCAACTTTCAGACTCATTAGAGCGGCGTAGGGGTGTGTGCTTGCATGTTTATGATTAAAAGGGAAAATGGATACTGTGGAGAATGAGAGACAAAATGACAGCGAGGGACACAGAGGGGAAAGATGGAGGGAACGGAAAGAGACAAAGAAAGCCAGCCAGCCAGCCCTCTATTCCACTAAGTATCTCTTTATGGAGTACAGTATGACTCGTCTGTTAACCATTATTGTCAAACAAATCAGGGATGCACAAATTAAGGGGGGGGGGCGGGTCAAGATCAAAGAAAGAAATACAAAAGTTTCTGGTCCTTATTTATAAAACATCTTTGCATTATTCTTAAAGAATACTCAACAGTCTCGTCTCCTCAGGCCTCTAAAGGTTATTCAAACTACCCAACCTGAAAAGGTTCTCAGCTACTGGAACTACAGGACCTTCGTGGGGGGGGGGGGGACATGAGATGACTTTCATATCTCCTTTCCAATTCCAAAAAGGTTGTGGACCACTGAGCCAGACGACTCCCTTTGGGGCTTTTTGCCCTCCGAAGGCCACTGGAAACTTCCTCCATGTGATGTGGGATCCCTGCCTGTTGTATAATTCTGGAATAAGGCAGCTCTTGTGTCAGCTGTGGTCCACGATGGTGCCCACAAGCGCTATCTTGCTTTGCCCCCAATGATTTATCAGCGCAGCTTTTTGAAACAAAGGCAGATTGTGGTACCGCTGCCTCAAGTGCGGTACGAGAAAGTGATATCAACTCATTTAAAAGCCTCATTCTGTCTCCATCACACAGTTTATTTGTTCTCTTGTGTCTGTGATATACTACACCTTGAGCTTTACACTGCACAGATCAATGGTGCAATTGAGTTAATTAGTGACGGTTGGTTTTGTTCATTTGTGGCTAAATACTCTGTAGTAGCCCTGTAAATGCTGAGATCCATTATATACAACAGAGGTTCTAACCGGGTCTGGATCCGGGTCTGGATCCAGAACTAGAACAATAAATTGTCCTGGTTTGACAGAGTGTTTCTAGCCTTCATGGCTCTGGTTTAGTGGCCCAGGAAACTCACAGACCAATTGCGTTCGTTGTAAATTATCTCTCGTCACGCCAGTCAGCCAATCAAATCTGTGAAGTCCGATGAATGTTGTGACCGGAGTCGGTGAGTGTGACAAACACAGAAATAAAAGGAGGAATAGTAAAGAAAAGTAAGGAAATTAGGTTGTTAAGTCATGTTGAAAGTGGTAGAAAATTGACTGCAGCACAGGGAAACCTTTATTCAAGACTATTTTAAGATACACCTTTACTTTTGGTTACTAAGTTCTGTGTTTTGTGATTTAACTGCAAACCTAAACAACTACACATAGAAAATGAATAATTTTTCAGCTCATGTAGCATATTTTAAAACCTAAGATCAAATACAAAGTGCATCTGAAGCTCTGCTACTTATACTAGTGGAAAGAAGACACGGGTGCATTCTTCACTTGGCTCTTTAGTGTTTAGCACATATGTATAACAGCTTCATCACACAACGACCAAACCTCTGCAAACAGGATTTGAAATTAAATGGGTAGATTGTGTTCTTATGATTTCAAGGGATGTGAAGCATGAAAATAACTAACAGTGGCCATTTGTGGGGAAGATAGTGAGCTTAGAAAACAGTCTCTTAAAATACAGATGAAAGCACAGATAACTGGTGATTATTTTCTGTGTTGATGAATGAGAAACTCCACAAACCATCAATAACAGCAACTGCCTGAAGTAGAGAGACATCCCACATGCTACTATTATTACCGACACCACAGATAGTGAAATTCACACAGCGAATTGCAGGAGAAATTTAAAATCCCCAAGTTTCATCTTTGTTGTCGCCTCCCCCATCCTCCTCTTCATCCTCTCTCTCTCAATGTCATCTCTCTGTCACCTGTTTTCCTCATCTTCTTCCTCCTCTGTTCTTCATCCTTCCTATAACTTCCCTCTGCACGCTCGTCTTCCTTCCGTCCCGTGCTGAGATCCTGTTTCTATTCTAACTTTTTCTTTTCTTTCTGGAAGCAGATCACTCAAGTCTTTTTTGGGTCTCAGCTGCTTCGCCAAACAAACTACGCAACAGGTCTCGTATATCTGCGACGATTGAGGCTATTTCCACCCGTCCTCGCTCGAGACGTCACTCTTGAAACATTGAGTGGGTGAGTGAGAGGACATTTACCTGTGTGCAGATGATGTACTGCACTGCTTGCACGGTACATCGACTCTCTGCTGAACCCAGTGCATATTCAGTTAAAGGGAACAGCAGCTCTTCTGGGTGGGATGACTGCTTCATCGATGCAGAAACAGCGATCTATAATTTGAACGTATGTCCTCTCTACGCAAGTTTGGAGGCACAGACGGACGATGTCATGGAAGAAAATCCCTGCCACAAATATTTCAATGAAAACAGAAAAAATATCCCAAACAGAAGTCTCTAAATATGTATTTTCTCCACTGCACAGTAGATATTGAATGTCACATTGTTTGGGGTAATGTGATGCTCCCTTGTGTTCCCCCCCTCGGGCTCTTCCGAATGCGTCCTAGTGAAGCAGGACGCTGGCTGGTCAAGCAATCAATACTATACAGACGACCGCCCTCGCCTTCCTTTCCTTTCCTCATTTTCTTTCCTTCATTATCTTCATCTTCATTATTTTTCTCCCTCCGTCCTTTTTCATAGTTTTCACCTCCTGTCCCTTACATCCTTATACCCCCCCCCCCTCCAACATCTCCTCCTTCCTCCGTCACCTTCAATCCCACCAACTTCTCCTAATTGCAGTTTTACCTTCCCAGTGAGGGAGGTTATAAATCTGCACTGTAATTAGCATGACACACGAGGCAGAATTTTTGCTTCTAGTCATAACGAATTTACTCCTTGGCCATCGCAGTGTTTTGACGATGCAGACAGTTTGCACTGAGCTATTCTTTGCCAGTTTGGAGGAAAACAAACTTACTGTAATCGCGGGAACACCGATGGTTGAAAGTGAACCA
Source organism: Limanda limanda (assembly GCF_963576545.1). NCBI lineage: Eukaryota > Metazoa > Chordata > Actinopteri > Pleuronectiformes > Pleuronectidae > Limanda > Limanda limanda. Next base: position 19,667,652 of record NC_083640.1, on the reverse strand, counting down.
AGTGAAACAAGGGGTCGTATCCATCTCTCAGGTACTTCACTGCTGGAGGGAAGCTTTTGCAAACTGTGAGACAACAGTGCCTCCTGCAGTCTCACTGCGGACGTTCACTGAAGTTTATCCCTACGCTCTCCTAACGAGCCCTGTGTTAGACCCCCAGCTATATCCTCCCACAAGGGGAATCGTGTAAGTGGATTTAAATAAATTAATGCCTCTTTCTGCTAGCCTTGGGAAAACAGAGCAGAAAATATTCAAAAACAACAACAACAAAAATCCGTCTGATTTCACATTCACAAAGATAAAGAAAAACATTTCTTTAAAGATTACACCTATAGGCTCCACATTTAAAACAGCGGCAATTTGAATATGTCATGGCTAATTCCACGTTTAGGCTGAGCCCACACTCTCCAGGGAGCCAGCACAAAGCAAGGAAGACACTTGACTAGTCAGCTGGAACAACACTATGCAGGCTCGGGAGGCAATCAGTCCCAGCATTTTGTGAAAAAAAGGCACCAGTCAAAAGCCTGAGAATCATAACTGAGAAAATTCAGTTTCCATGCGAACAAACAGCAATCATGTGGAATATATTCGTCAAACCATCAACAGCAATTGATTAATCGTAATCTCACTATGCTTGTGCTCATGTTTAGGTTGTCAGACGGATCGATACGTAAAGTCTAGATGAAATATTTCACACAAATCACATACTTCTCAGATGGAAAATCATTAAATGTGTAAAGAAAACAAGAACTTGTGTGTCGAAGAGAAAACCACCGCCCATTGGCTAAGAGAGAAATGAGTGAGGGGAGAAGTCTTAGAGTAACTGCATAGCATTAGCTAATTGGGATCAAACAAACTCTACTGAATATAAATGAGAAGAAACAGAAATCTAAGTTAAAACCATAATTGCATCTTGTTTCTTCGTGTTTTCCTCTAGTATACAAATATTTAAGACTATGCTTCATTGGAATGCTGCACAAAATAATCAATCCAATACTTTGTTTTAAATTGGCATTTGTATCTCTATGCAAAGACTGGGATATAAATAAGGAAACCATTTAATTATCAGTCATTTGCAGACAGCAACACTAAATCCATAACATATTATAAATAAGCCTGGATACTGTGAATGCATGGATACAGTTCAGTGCTAGTTACAATGAGACCCTGCAATAAATGCACACACCATCCAATTCTAGCTCCAGAGTGAGTCTCTCAAGAGAACAGAGAAACCCTGGAGGTTTCAGATAACAAGCTCCCTGATCTCTGGTCTTTACACTACACTTACTCTGGAGCCAGATGTGAATCCACCTCTGGGTCAACACAGACACCAGTGGGATTAACATCTATTAACAGAGAAAGAGGGACAGATTGGAGACGCTCGTCGTTAGGCACAGACACAGGAAACGTCTCTGATTACAGTGGTTTGGTTTTCACAGCAGATAATTGATGGTATAAGAGAAGCAAAGCAAGAAAATTATACTCGACATGTGTATTCATACCGTACGTGTGTGCGTGTGTTCATACCTCGGAGTCTTCCTTGCGGAGCCCCAGTTGGAGGACGGCACTGGGAGATTTCAGTTTGGCTTGGCTGGACTGGGCCATCTGCAGGTTTAACTGCCATCCTACAAAATCCAGCTGAAAAACACACATGGCACCAGGATTTAGTTCAAAGTAACATAGCTGTGATAAAAACTTTGACTTTTAAACGCCCGCGATATATTTTTTATTTAACATTTTAAAGACAACGACAAACTAAAAAAGTAGCAATTTCCACAAAATAAGGGAACGAACAGTATTTCTGAATACATTCGTGTATGATTTGACCTAAACTTTTTGCTGTTCTTTGATTAGCGCTATATAAATCAACTTTATTATAATTATAAGGAAATTGCAAATAGATCCCAGGAATTGACAATTATTTTCGTAATTATTTTCCTCAATAAATAATCATAATATCCAGCGATCATTGGGTGGACAGTGCCAAATCCAAACATGCATAATGTAAGATGTAAATGTAAAAGGCGAAAATTGTCAAATTTGTGAACCTGTAAACCATTTGCATTTTTGCTTGACAATTTGTGTAGATTGAGTTTCTTCATATCGCTAATAAATAAATAAATTTACTAAATGCTGTAGATAAAGATGCAAAAGTTATTATCTATTGGTACTCCCGTAAAACTTTGTGTAGTCGTCAAAGTCTAAGTTGTCAGACTCTCATTCTCTCATCCTAACTTTTCTCCAACATCTGTAAATGTGAAAGAAACTTGCAATGCCTCCAAAACACCAAACTCACCAATCCACCGGCTGATTTACTGAGCACTACCTCATCAGTCAGCTGAAGCAGTGTGATAGATGAGCAGTGGAGAGTCAAGGCAGGACAGTTAAGTGTTTTACGATGCAGAGAGAGGCCATAATAATAAACCATGTGTGACTTATTGGGGCTGGACGCTTCCGCAGCAGAGGACAGGTGTGAGGTGAGGAAGGGCCGGGACACATTATTCACGACTGGAACAACAATCCACATTAGCATGAATAAACGCCCCACAACTTTATGATGTGTTACTTAAGACTTTCAGTGTTCGCAAATAAATACTGTTGAAACGATAAATCTGTAACGATCAATCAACTGAACTACAAAGTTAAATTTGAAAATGCAGTGTAATTGTCGAACCTAAAAAGAAAAGAGTAACTCATCAATTAATTTCCCTTCTTATTTTGTTCTGTTTTTACTGCTCCACGATATGTTAATGTCTCTGTAAATAATCTGTAAAATACTGCAAGAATATATATTTCTAGACACACACACACACACACACACACACATATATATGCACAGGAAGATTTAATATAAAGTATGATTGTAAGTAGAATATTGATTTAATACGGAAAATATACTTTACACTGATGATAGATTTACGTTGAGTTGTTTTGTTCAAATAGTTATTTCTTTGTGGACTTGAAAATGCATTTATGAAACCAAATAATACAGGACGTGTAACATGCATTCATTTTGTGGATCATCACTTGTCACTGTGATAGGTTTTCAAAACCCAGAGATGACAAAGAATCTCCACATTTGAAAAAATGTTTTCTGTTAGCAAACTACTTGATAAATTGGCAAATACTTGCAGGTCTTATTGAGACTGCTTTCCCCTGTTCTTACCACCGCCTGCGTGTGTTTAATTGTTGGTGTCACTTGTGAGACAACCGGTGAAAATGATATCACATCTCTTATTCAGCTAATAACTTATTCAGCTAATAAACAACAAGGTGGCAATTAGTGTCTTTACTGTTTCCTGAATGGCAAAGGTGTCAATCCTGTAAAAGACAAACTACTAAATCCTGCTTTCTACTCAATGGAAAATGGAATAGAAAACAGCCACATGTCAGTTATACAGTCTCTTGTGTGACTTGATCATTGCCCAAAGTCAAAGCAGTAGCTGAGGTCGTCGTGAAGATCAACGGCTGTAACGGCCTTCTGCTGCCAGCGACACATTCATGGGTGTATCGGAGAGTAGACATGTGAGACACAGGCAGGTGAGGTGTTTGGAAAGTTTGGCAGCGGAAAACAACTCCTGCATAATGTGACTGATGCGCATTTACTCTGCGTTAGATCGTAAATTCCCTCGAGTTTGAAAGGAGCACTGTATGAAATGTCACCGCTTAATAAAGTAATAGAGAGGAACACGTTTCAAAATTACTCTGACAAATAGTGTGAGCTGTGAAAGGACCCTTTTTTTCAAACTAACAGCTGGAGCGAACTCGCACGAAAGCAGGTCATCCTTAAATACGGAGAGTCTGATTCTCAGCTCAGAGCAACGTCGCACCAAATCAGTTCAAAGGGATGGAACAGTGAGAAGAGCCGCCTGAATCACTCCGTCTGGGACTGGATTCATCTGGCTTCGGTTAAGAAACAGTCCACTTGTGGTGGAAACGGTGTCACGAAGGTGTGGGGGGCGGGGGTTAGGTACCTTCTTTGGGGCAAAGATGTTTAGCTTCAGCTTCTCCACTAGCTCGGGTCCAGCGGTGGCCCAGGCTTGAGAGAAGACCTCGGCCTTGTCTGGGTTCAGAAGAACGGCCTCCAGCTGCTGCAGCAGAGAGGCCGGCCTGACGTTATGATACACAGCCTGCAGAGGAGACACAACGCAGACAAGTTACTGCGGATTTTAAAACCCCTGCTAATGTTTCACAGCAACAACTGATCACTTTTAAAACAATTTTTCTATATACAACTAACACTCAACAGTGCTACAACATAACATCTCACAATACAACAGTGACCCCTGCTGGAGAAATAGGCTCAATGTGATCCACAATAACAGGAACCAAAATTAGAGACACTTTTCCAATGTATGTGTAACAATTTTTTTACATGGCCTCCACAGTCAGATCTAATATTTAACCCCTTAAATTAACATAAACAATAACAAACAATACATGAAATGATAATTTCAATCAAATTATAAACAAAAACCCTGTCATCTAATAATGTGATAAGGATTGTTAAGGACAGATTGTCAACGACCTCCACTCACCTGCTCGAGTATGAAGGCAGCGGTTTCCAGGACTAGATTTAGAGCCTGTTTATCCAATGAGAGAGCAGCCTGAAGTTTTTGCTCCTCCTCTTCACTGAACGTCTTCTCTCCCTATGAAGAAAAAAATAATTTACTGAAAAGATTCCTGAACGGTCAACATTTTCAAGAACTGAACCATAAAGGAAAAGCTGCTTTCCGACAATATAAACACAAATCTGACACCAACTTAGAATGTAGGTCAGGAGTCAACAACTTAAGGGGATTTCAATGTATAAATGACTTTCATAGTTACTGATTATAGTCAATAATTAGGTTAAAAAATACCGAGCATGTAGTTACAGAATACAAATGCTAATATTGACCCACTATTTATTTTTCAATGACAATGTAAATGAATTCAGAAAATTATGAAATATCTTGAGATACATCTTTAGGCTCTATTATTAATGATGGACAATAAATGATGAGTTCATAACAGCAAATAAAATATCAAATCTAAATCCATCTAAATGTAGTTTTGCATGTTATTGTATTATCTTTTAAAATCTTAATTCAGTGCTGTTAAGGCTCCTGCAGATATCAGCCATGGTGAGCTATCATGCGGAACAGTCATCATTAATGTTTGCAGTTGCACCTATGTTTTTTACAGATATGACAAATGTCAAAGCGTTGAGTATACTTTATATTTTTATTAAACAAAAGAATATTACTTTCTTTTAGCGAAAAAAAAAAACAAAGGACAAAGTGTTCTTTGAAATTAATGACTGACAGCTTTTGACAGCCGGCAGTCTTGTGAAAAAAAACAGAATGATCAACAGTGTCAGCCATGTGCGTGTTTTAATTAGAGCCGAGCCCCCCTGATGCTCCAGCGAGTCGTTATTCATGCCCCGCTCCGCCTGGCACCACAGCTTTGCTGCAAAAAACCTGAAAAGCCTCTTGTCTTTGGCGCAGAGAACACCGTGCGGCCTCAGTACCTTCAGATGGAGCTTCTGTATGATGCGAGAGATCAGCCTGGAGAACTTGTTCACATCAATCGCGTTGATGAAAGTCACCGCTTCTTTTATGCTGTGTGGAAAGAGGAGCGGTGAGTGTTAATGGCAGCGGTGCAGAAGAAGAACAGAAGAACACTTCACACGTCTATTTCATGAGACAGATGTGTAGGACGAGGATAAATGGATCCGAACTGTCTAACTTGCAATAATACGTTTAATTGCAGCGTTTGGATGATAGACCTTCAGGCAGATGAAGGTCTGTCAACTGAAGGTATCTTCATCTGCCTGATGAAGGTTTCTAGCTTATTATTGCAAGTCAGTCAGTGTGGGGGATTTTGTTTGCTAATGACAGCTGAGTAGAGAGCACTGAGATATTTTAGTTAAGAAACAGAATCAGTTTACTGCTCGTGTGAAAGATGAAAGATGTGTCACTGTCAGAGGATTCAAAGGTACGTCTATACATTGACAACAAACACGAACTATATAATGCAGCGCCAACAAACAGCAGCAACAAACAGCAGAAGTGTTTTCTATCTGTAATACGCAGCACAGAGTAAATAAGGTCATCTGAAAAGGTGTAAATACTAAAATGAGGTAATTTACATTGAACACAAACGTGCTACTGCAAAGTAAATAGACTTTACAAACATCTGTTTCGGTAACTGTCAATATGGGCATTGATACCTACAGTGCAGTAATATCTCTAAGTTAAAATGCATTCGGGGAAAAAAAAGTTTTTTTACATTTCAGACTTTGTATTTCTTTACCCCCTTTAATGGAAAAGGATTCTTAACTTTTAATCCAGATTCAGGTAATCATTGTAATATTATTTCCATCATTAAAAAAAATAGTTTAACATAAACACACAGCAGTAAAAAATGTTTAGTCTATTGATCAATAAGTCAATAAACAGAAAGCTATTTGCGATCATTGATTCATCTTTAACACTAACTTTACAACTCTGGTTCCAGTCGCCAATGTGAGGATATAATACTTTCTGCAATTGTAAACTCAATATCTTTTATATCAGTAGATTCTATAATAAAATCTACCTTATTTGCTGCTCTGACATAAACATATCTACACTTGATAGTATGGATTTAGGGGAATTGTGATTTTAGTTTAGTTTTTAATCATAGCTCTATTTTCTGGAAGCAAATTATTGATTACGATATAGATTATGACATATTTCAGCAAAATACACTTGAGAACTTGAAATCGAACCGTGTTTGCTTTTGATTTTATTCGTATTTTCCTTGACATGTACGTGTACAGAACAAAGAATTATTAGATAGATAGATAGATAGATAGATAGATAGATAGATAGATAGATAGATAGATAGATAGATAGATAGATAGATAGATAGATAGATAGATAGATAGATAGATAGATAGATAGATAGATAGATAGATAGATAGATAGATAGATAGAACAAGTGAGCCTGCTGTGTCTACATCTAGTGGTCCAGGAGGTTCACTGCGGATGGAATGGGTGATTTCTTGTAGACTGAGCTTTGTTGACTGTATAATATATAAGTGTGTGACCCCAGTGGTAACGTACAGATACATGTCTCCTGTCTGCCTACACACACGTGTTGTGAATCTGTCCCTGGATGTCGTGGAGGAAATCTTGTGTGAGAGACATTAATAACAACACAGTTTATCAATGACACCAGTAACAGGCATTCCGCTAAATCTCCTCTCTGCCGCAACACCTCTAACTTCCAGGACGTGTCTCTGCAGGCGGATTCAACATGGCTGTCCCTGAGTTTAAATACGAGCCGAGAAGAAAAGATTCCCACCTTCGTGTTTCTTTAATGATGGAAGTCATGTTCGTCTGTGGCAGAGATGAAGAGCGTCAGCAGCAGCAGCAGCTCCCCACTTCCTGGTCTGACGTCACCAGTCACATGACCGTCAGAGCTGCGCGGCGAAGGATCAGAGGGAATTACAGAAGTCAGTACGGAACAGGATTTGGACAAACTTTAGAACGTACGCGCAAAGTCACGAGAGGATAGACCTACACATGCTATGGGACAGACAGAAAAACAGACAGATATAGACAGACAGACAAACAAGACAGACAGACAGACAGACACAGACACAGACACAGACACAGACACAGACACAGACACAGAGATAGATAGATAGGTAGATAGATAGGTAGATAGATAGATAGATAGATAGATAGATAGATAGATAGATAGATAGATAGATAGATAGATAGATAGATAGATAGATAGATAGATAGATAGATAGATAGATAGATAGATAGATAGATAGATAGATAGATAGATAGATAGATAGATAGATAGATAGATAGATAGATAGATAGATAGATAGATAGATAGATAGATAGATAGATAGATAGAGAGAGAGAGAGAGAGAGAGAGAGAGAGAGATAGATAGATAGATAGATAGATAGATAGATAGATAGATAGATAGATAGATAGATAGATAGATAGATAGATAGATAGATAGATAGATAGATAGATAGATAGATAGATAGATAGATAGATAGATAGATAGATAGATAGATAGATAGATAGATAGATAGATAGATAGATAGATAGATAGATAGATAGATAGATAGATAGATAGATGATAGATAGATAGAAGTTAGATAGATAGATAGATAGACAGACACACAGACAGACACACAGACAGACATAGATAGATGGATATTAAGACAGATTGATAGATTAATTTTTTATTTGAATGTGTCCTTTTTTTATATGATTATCAACAATTAAAAAACATATCCTTTAAATAGCATCTATGACATTATGACACATTATACTTCCAAGATGGCCACTTCGTGTATCAACAGTACAGTCATTAAATGTGTCGTACGCATCACTGTCTGTGGAAATGTCATGTTAGTATGAAATGCCTCGTAAGGCGTTAATATGAACTAGCTTTGCCAGTAATGGCTTGCTGGCTAATAATGATGGAACACTATCAACTCTGATTTTAAAATGAACAGGTCACACCAATTTGCACAGGCCTTCGGTGTTTCTTATTTCATTCATGAATATCAATATTTACAGAACATGTTTTCAACAGCTTCAATGTGAAATTACCCACTGATAACAATTTTTTATATCAGTAACTGACCAGAAGCATTGACTACATGTTTCCTGTTGTTACTGAAATTAGCAAAGTGTAGGGTAATGTTTCCTGTATAGAACAAATAAACATTTTGAATCTTCAAATCCTCCATTTGTTTTGTTTCACAACCTAAATGACTCACTGCCACATGTAGCAGGTATTAAAAGTAATATTGCCTTCCACCAAAAGTCCCTCTGCTTTTGTTTATCATTGATTATTGCATTGAGTGTTTGATATGTGTTTGGCGCCCTCTATTGGTCGCGGGTGGGCATTGTATTTATCTTTCTCGGCTCTCACCAGAATGTTGTGGAGCTGGCTGAGAGCGGTACGTATGTTGTACAGCGCGACACTTTTGTGTAAAATTCTTGGTTTAAGTTATCTGTAAGTTGTTTAGAATGTTTCATGTGTATTATAAGATTATAGTAGTCGAGTCGCTTCATTCGTTTTTATGGTTCATTTTCATTTGTCAGATAGTTCTGATTGTTTCAGCATCCAGGTTTTTTCTGTGCACGTTGGTGTTCGCCATTGTGTGTCTTAAAGAATCCCTGTTGAATCTTGTATTTTTTTACTTTAGGCAGGTGACCAACGATGTGCTCTGTTTTGCTGAAATTCTGAACAGGTATGTTTTGTTGTATAGGACTCTTGTTATTATATTTATACTGTTGTTAAAATGTGAATGATGTGTGATTCTATTGAGAATGTTCTGGAGCTGGCTGTGTGGGGATTTTAAATCTTAGCTTCTCTGGGGGTGTGTGTGAGTGAAGATGTTTATGGAAACAGAACTCTAAACAAATGAAAGGAGGGTGGGGGCAGGAGCAGTTTGGGCCAGATATACGGCCTTCACACAAACTATTAATAATAACCTTTTTCTTCCTAGTGTTTAATCTTGAAATGAGCTCGAAATGTGTGTGCGTCTCAACGCTGGTCAGTCTCACACCTGGCTTGATAAAAGGTCTGATAAGCTCTGGGGAACAGACAGAATGACGTTGTTTTGGTTTAAGAGGATCCGATTGTTTACACAAACATAGCAGACAGCCGATAGAGGAGGAACACCATATTCTTCACTCCAATGAACAAACAAAGCTGACCCAGAATACATTAGCCGAGTCAAGGCCAGTTTATGAAACACAACATCGAACTGTCAGAGAAGGGAGAGTTGCCCAGCAACTATCAGAGTAGGAGCTTGACTGGGAGCAGCTCCTTGTAACCTACTGGATTCCAGTGACAAGAGGCGTGGGACTACGCCTGTGGACAAACAAGGTTGAACCAAATTGATTTGCGTGACACCCCTCCATTATTTTAACCTATCACATTATACCTACTGTTATAATTATTAACTATATTAACTATAACTGATTTAGCAGAGGCTGGGCATGAATTCCCATAGCTATGCCTGTTATGGTTTCATTGCTTCTAAATAAATACTTGAATTAGACCAGACCGATTCTTCTCATATTTGGGACAAACGATCACGCCGACAGCTGAGAGCAGGATGTGCTCTGTTTTGCTGAAATTCTGAACAGCTGGCTGAGAGCAAGATATAAAAGTCCTGTACAAAAAGCAAGTTCTGGTCGTCTAAATTAACACACAATGCAGAGTTTATTACACCAAGGAGAGACCGGTTACACACACACACACACCAACACATAGTTTTGTTCAACAAGATCTTGTGTCTCCAGGGACAATATGTGACATGCTGCTTTCACGTTTTGTGAAAGTTTATGTTTCAAATACATAATGAAATAAATTAAACGTAATTGTGCGGCGTCCACTTCTGCGCAGGAGGTAAATAAAAAATGTAAGGATTGTTATTATTCAGGCAAATTAATTATCTTTTTGAGGGCTTTAACATGCTCAAATTTTGATAAGAATTTGAGCATGTCAAATCCCTCAAAAAGCCAATTAATTTGCCTCAATAATAATAATCCTTACAATTTCAATAGGGCCTCACTGTCTGTCAGTGCCTGTCAGTGCTCGAGCCCTAAATATGAGCTTATTAGGGCCCGAGCACCGAACAGTGGGAGACAGTGAGAGTGAAATTGTAAGGATTTATTTTTTTTCAGGCAAATGAATTGGGTTTTTGAGGGCTTTGACATGCTCAAATTCTTACCAAAATTCGCAGAAAATTGGAAAGTGGTGAAAATGTATCATGACCAGACAAACAAAAAGGTCTGAGGTGCAATTTGAAAAAAGCAACAGGAAGCCTGCTATTTTGCATTAAGTGGCAATTTTGGCCATATTACACATTTTTACTTTGAGGTACTTGTACCAGGGCTTACATCAGATCAACTTCAAATTGAGATGAGTGTCCTCACAACAAGATAGAGATACAAACTAACTCAAAGATCGATTTAACGTCACACGGTGTGACCGTGGCGTGGCGTCAAAGTTTGATTACACGACATCAAAACACATTGTTCTGTATCGCGGACATGGACCATGAATCCTTGATGCTGAGCCGTAAACAAACAACTCCACTCCTCCAGTGTCAGTGGTCATAGATCAAAGGAATCTTTATGTCTTGCAAAAGTGACCTCTCTCTCTCTCTCTCTCTCTCTCTCTCTCTCTCTCTCTCTCTCTCTCTCTCTCATGATCATAGTCCAAGCCTGAACAGCTCTATGTGTCTATTTCCTCAGGGTCATAGCGCCACCTACTGATCAGTGTGAAAATGAAGTTGTTGTAACATTGTCCAATAGACACAAAATTGCTCACGCTGCATCAGAGCCCCTATTTGAACATATCTATTAGTCTGTATGTAATAATACTGATGGCGCCACCTACTGGCAACAGAAAATAAGCTTTGTTTTACAACTATCATTCAATTTACTTAAAGTTTTCACAGTGTGATGTGCAATTGATCGTTTTTACTGTCAATTGCACATGAGCAACTAGCAGGCAAGAATCGACATCACGTGACGGACGCAGGAAGGGAAGCGTTTATCCTTGCCCTAGTCCGCAAAACGCATGCCACTCTTCAAAATGCATGTGCTCGGGCCTGTTCAGTGCTGCTTTCCAGTCCTAGAAATTTAATTATTGATTTAATTGAGTATTTCTACTTTACTGTCTTAGTTCTTTTACTTGTAATGGAATATTACTTTACTGTCTTGGTACTTTTACCTCAGAGAATAATCCAAATTCTTCTTGCACCATTGGTTAAGTTTATTTTGTTGCTTATACTTTAGTACTTGTTTAACAAGTACATGTAATTAATAAGTACTTGCGTTTCCTCTTCGTCCTCCAGTCCAACAGGGGTCGCTGCTGGCTCGGAGTCTCTGGTTTCCTGCCGCTGGCTCTCAGAAAGGAGGGACATGTCCGCCGTGCAGCTGCTGCGGGTGTTGGTACATGAGCGGATCAGCGCTGCCGCTGAAGACTTCCTGCTGCAGGTGGAGAAAGGAGGAGGAAAGGCTCAAGTCCCGGAGCTGAGAGCGATGCTAACCGAGCAGCTCACGGCGGCCGGGGAGGAGATCCTCCCGGGGCTCGAGGAAACCGTGGCAGAGTACGAGGACCGAGTGGAGCGGTCCGAGCGGGAGATCTGCCGCCAGAGGAGGCTGCTCGATGCCGTGATGCAGCCCGAAGTCCGGCTGCACAGAGCAGGTCAGTCCCTAGAGCAGGGGTATTCAACTAAAATTTAAAGAGGTCCAGTTTGAGAAAATTTCTTGAAGCAAAGGTCCGGAAGATCATAATTTCTAACTATTTAGTGTGATATATATTTAAGTAGCCTAGTAGTTGTATCAGCAACTGCATGTACTCAATACCTGACTGTCAAATCAAATGAATTCAGTACGATTCAAAAACTTTTGACAATATTTATTATCACGTAACATAGAACTGAACATATATGTATGATTGCAGGAATATATCATTAACTAAATAAAAGTAGGACTGCATTTCAAAATAAATAAGAAATAAATAAGAAATAAGAAATGTGCAGATAAAGTGCTTAACTTCAGAAAAATAAAATAAAGGAAGCAAAAGCTTGAATTTCCCTTTTTCTATTTCACAACTTGACTTAACAGTCTCAACCAATTTCATTGATGATAACAATTGAACCGTTTTAGAATGACTGACTTCCCCTCTTACTATATCCCACTCCCCCACTTTTTTGCTCAGTGAGAGAATTGAGCTCTAGCTTGTCCTGCCAGGATTTTAAATCTTGGCCGGAATGGAGTCAGGGCCATTCTCATACACATGTGGAGGTGCTCATTAGTGAGCCTTGAACGATATTTAGTTTTGATAATGTTCATTGTGGAGAAAGCTGCCTCGCAGTTGTATGTTGAGCCAAACATGGTCAAGATGTGCAGGGCTACTTTCCTCAGAGCTGAGAAAGCTGTCTCTGAGACCATTTGGAGCCAGAAAGTGGAAGGGTCAGTTCTTGCAAACTGCTCTTTCAGGGCCACATCTGCTTGGAGATCAACCAATTGCATCTGGAGAGGCCCAGTGTTTACCCATTTAAAGTGCTTTGTGACTTCCTTTGAGAACCCCCTGACATCTGTGATGAGAAATTGGTTCTGAATGAACATGGTGAGCGGCTGTCCAAAGCTGAAGCTGTCAAAACGGTTGCTGAAGTCAGCTTATCAATAAAGCCAACAAACGCAGACACATCTCTCTGTCCCTGAACCTGTTCCTGCACTGCTGGGTAGTGTGCACAGTCTCCCTGCAGGTCTTCCTTGAACACCTCAAGTTTCCTCTGAAAGGAGCGGACAGCTGTCATCAGTTCACAAATTGAATTGTCCTTGCCCTGTAGCCTCAAATTCAGTTCCTTCAGATGCGAAGTGATATCAACCAAAAAGGCCACATTATCCATCTGTTTCTCATTTTCTAAAAAGAGAGAAAACTGTGTTGCCTTCTGACTTATTAGCTCTGCCAAGAAAGCTGCAACTTCCCTTCTGATGGACCAAAAGCGCTCTAACACCCTGCCTTTACTGAGCCATCTCACATTGTTGTGCAGCAAAAGATCATCAGCGTCTGCATCAACTTCTCTGAGGAATTCCCTTAGCATGCGATGCTGGTAGGAAGAGGATGCCCTGAGAAAATTGATCATTTTCATCATTGTGTTCATCACCTCAGCATGCTCATCTGACAGGGAGGCACAGAGGACAGATTGATGAATGATACAATGGTAAGCTATGAGCTCAGGATTGTCCTCTTTCAGTCTTGCTACAGCTCCTTTCTCTCTCCCTATCATTGCAGGGGCTCCATCTGTGGTTATTGAAACCACTTGTTTTGGATGTATCCCTCTCTTTTTTAACATTTCCTTAACAGCCAGGTAGGTGTCTTCACCTCTTGTACTGGTCTGAAGGGGAGTGACACCTAACAGGTCTTCACAGAACGCTTTCTGGTCGGTGCTGAAAAACCTGACATATACCAACAGCTGAGCACTGTCACACACGTCAATGGACTCATCCACGGCTAAGCCCACACACGGTGCCTTCTTCATGGCTTCATCTAGCTGAGTTAGCACATCCTCAGTTAATAGTTCACTTCTCTTTGTGGCAGATGATGCTGACATGGGTATTTGCTTTATTTTATCACCAACCTCTTGTTTTTATTTTCCGTCAAAAAGTGTTTCGGCAACTGCACTCATGCATTCTTTGATAACCCCTCCATCAGTAAATGGCTTTTTGTGTTGACCAAAAATCCAAGCAACTCTGGGGAAACTCTCATGAGCACGTTGTTGGGCAGTGAATGAGTGGCTCAGGATCCTGGTGGACTGGTCATACTGGGCTCTGAGACCACTTATTTTCTGTGATCTCACTTCAGATTTAGGTGGGTATGTTTGTTCAAAACCTTTATGTTTTGTCTCATAATGGCGTTTCACATTGGCACTTTTAATAAGTGCCACAGTCTCTGAACATATGAGACACACTGGTTTAGTGCTCCCAGTGGGAAGAATGAACAGAAATGAGTCTGTCCATTCCGGATGGAATGCTCTATTTTCGCTGTCCACTTTTCTTTTTTTGGAGAGCGACATGGGTATCTTACGTTTTCTCCGGCTCACTCCTGTTTCTCTCCTTCTTTCCGGCTCACTCCTTTTTCTTTCCTTTTCTCCGTCTCATTCCTGCTTCTCTCCTTTTCTCCGTCTCACTCCTGCTTCTTTCCTTTTCTCCGTCTCACTCCTGTGTCTTTCCTTTCCTCAGTTTCACTCCTGCTTCTCTCCTTTTCTCCGGCTCATTCCTCTGTTTCTCTCTACCTGTACCGCTATCTTTCCTTTTCTTTCTACCGTCTTTTCGTGTCTAACTTGCCTCTAACTCTGTCATCTGTCGGCAACGTCACAATGTTTACCGCCGTGAATGCACAGACTTGATTGGCTGAGTAGTATCACATGGGATGGCTTTACTCGCATGCAATTGGTCAATGCGCTTCCTCATCCGCTAAACCTGTACCGTAATAACTACAAAAGCTGCGCCTGTTAGAAAAAACGGAAGCTCCGCTAAACCACTACCGTAATGACTACAAAAGCTGCGCCGGTTAAAAAACAGAAGCGCCTTCTGTTTTGGCTGTAGGTCCGGGTCCGTATGGGACGGCTTCTGGGTCCGGACCCGGACCGCGGTCTGCCAGTTAGTGACCCCTGCCCTAGAGGAACCGCTTACAGGCTAACGTTAGCTAGCATCAGCTCGAGCAGCCAAGTTAATACGTCACTTTCTGTCTCTGTCTGCCGCTCCAGCTCTCCCCTGAAGAATGAGAAGGATTTGATGCTGTTGTGAACGAGTCTGTGCAGAAAACCTGCTGCTGTGTTGCTCATGTCTGAAACAGGAAGTCTGGACACATTTCTCTGAGTTTTACCCACAGGTCTGAAAGCAGCTTAACCAACTAACTAACTTCCCCTCACCCTGTTCTCCTCTGTTAGTGACCTAATTGGTTCATTTGGCCTAAAAAATGAAAAACTGTTTGACCAGAAACCCTTTGTTTTATGCCGCTTCCTTTACGATGTAACACCGACTGTAACCAAGCTCAACATCAAAAAACTGTCGACATTAAACGACAGTTTTTCAAAACACTTCAGGAAACTCTGAAATGATAAACGTGTGTATTTGTGTTTCAGTGTGTCATGCAAAGGTCCAGCAACTGATGGTGAATAAAGAAGAGGTTCCCCCTGAGCAGCAGCAGTGGAGCCCCCTTGTGGACCAGGAGGACCCAGAGCCCCCCCACATTAAAGAGGTACAGGAGGAACCGTGGACAAGTCAAGACGGACAGCAGCTTCAAGGACTGGAGGAGGCTGATATCAAGTTCACATTGACTCCTGTCGCTGTGAAGAGTGAAGAAGATGAAGAGAAACTTAAATCGTCAAAGCTTCATCCGAGTGAGACGAAGGAGACCAGAGCGGACTGTGGAGGACCAGAACCAGCCAGGAACTCAGGTCCTGATGGACATTTACAGCCAGGTCCTGAGGACAAGACTGAAGACTCTTCTGAGACTGCAGACAGTGAGGATGATTGGATGGAGACCAGGGAACATCAGACTGGTTTAAATACAAGAAATAACAAACAGCCTCTAAGTGATATTGGATTTAAGACAGGAAAAAAATCGTTTAGTTGCTCTGAGTGTGGTAATAGATTTAACCACAGGGGCCATCTAAATACACACATGAGGCTTCATACAGGAGAGAAACCGTTTAGTTGCTCTGAGTGTGGTAAAAGATTTAACCAAAGTGGCAGTCTAAATAAACATATGAGGATTCATACGGCAGAGAAACAGTTTAGATGCTTTGTGTGTGGTAAAAGATTTAACCAAAGGGCCACTCTAAATACACATATGATGACTCATACAGGAGAGAAACCATTTAGTTGCTCTGAGTGTGGTAAAAGATTTAACCAAAGGGGCAATCTAAATACACATATGATGAGTCATACAGGAGAGACACCGTTTAGTTGCTCTGAGTGTGGTAAAAGATTTAACCTAAGGGGCAATCTAAATAGACATGTGAGGATTCCTACAGGAGAGAAACCATTTAGTTGATCTGAGTGTGGTAAAGGACTTAAAATTCAGTCCTATTGTACGAGACGTGAGAATTCATAAAAGAGAGAAGTGATTCAGTTGCAAGCTTTGCAACAAAAGATTTATCAGGATTTATCAGCACATATTCATATTATACATATTCATAGTTCACTGTTTTAAATATACTAACAGTTTTTATGTCCCTATTGTGACGACCCTCCACTACGACCCTCCACCACGAGTTATAAAATATAACTCATTCAATAACAAGAAAGATTTGTTTTTATATGTCTTGTTTCTACTGATTCCTACATAATTTATACATTTTTCATTATGTCCTTCATGTCATTTTAAGGTTAAAGTGTGTTCCTAGCACAGTATGAATGTGTGTTCTTAACTAGTTCATATGATTAAATATGTTTGTTTTAAAACAGTGGTTTATTGGTCAGTGAGATTCAATGACAGTGTGTGTTCTCCTTTATGTATTGAATGTGTTTCTGAGAATAAAAGTCTAATAAAGAGATAATGGCGTCGTCGCCCTCCTCCTTTTTGTTTCTGTACGAACGGAGGCTGCACTGGCTACAGTTGAATTGTCGCATCACGAGACAAATGAATGAGCTTCTCATGGTCAGACATGTTTGTTTACGTTTGAAATGAAGTCGGCACTGAGCAATTTCAGGTCAGAATATCTGACATACGAGTCGTCTGGAACGCAGCATTACACTCACACACACTGACAGTGAAGCAGCGGTGACGGACGAGCCCTCGTTGACATGAATGGCGGTAAATGTCATACAGCAGGATTGTTAAATTCAGAGACAGCTGCGATGTCCCCAATCTATACAATTGAAGATAATTATTTTTATATGCTTGTGTTTGTACTGGGAATGTTCGGTTCCAACGGTAAATCTGTTTGATACTGGACTCAGTAGATCACAGATCTATATAAAACAACATAGATCATAGGGCAGTGATTCAAAACAAACATTTAATCTAATGAGCAATTAGCAGGCAAGGATCGACATCACGTGACGGCCGCAGGAAGTGAAGCGTTTATCTTTGCCGCAGTGCGCAAAATGCAGGCCATGCCTCAAAATGCATGTGCTCTGGCCCGTTCAGTTCTGCTTTGCAGTCCTAGAAATTGTAGAAATTGTCATTTTAATGTTTAATTGTTTTTGTTTTCATCTCAATTTGAAGTTGATCTGATGTAAGCCCTGTTAGAAATAAAGAAATTTGACAAACACAAAGTTTGAGTTTTGACAGTTTATTACGTTGAAAAAGAAAAGGGTACAGCACAGATTCAAATTAAAAGAATTTTTTTAAGACATAAATCGTTGAAGAATATTTTGCATACAAACGAGAAAAGAAAGTTTAATTTAAGCACATATGTATATATATATATATATATATATATATATATATATTTCTGTAACACAGCAATATAATATCCTTTATTGTTTGCGCTGATTTTACAAACACCTATGAATTTTAATACTGTAGCAGACTTGCTCCAATTTGGTATTTGAAATGGTTTCTTTAAGTTCCCTCCACTGATGCATTTCTCTCACCTGGAATAACCAAGACCAATAGTCTGCTACCAAACTTCATTACGTTTTGAGTAAACACTTGAAAAGGTGAAATCATTTAAGTGAGAAACTGGAACAGATCTGTGCTGAACAAGGGTCGACCTCCAGCGAGGCAGAAGGAATGTACCACGGATAAATAAATACTTCATATTAAAACAGAAAAAGAGAAAAAAACAAAGAAAAAAATGTAAAACATTGTCTTCTTTAATCGGAGAAACAGAGTGAGAACACCAGAACGAGGAGTGACAAACCACACAGTACCTTCAACTCATGTATAGCTTTGATAAAAGTTGGTAATTTGAGGTTTTGGTAAACAGATTGCATCATGGTAAACACTGGCTGACATCCGCCGGCTCAGGAAATCACTGCCGCTATTTGAAGGAGGGTAAATTTGGCACTTTTATGCTGATGTCACCAATGTTGATGTTTCTGGGCATTTCGGGGAGGTTCATGTTCTTTACAGCTGATACGGCACGAGCAGGCGCTCCTGCAATGCCGGCCTATACACACACACACAAAGACACACACACAAAAACACACAAGTAGGGTTGATAAGATACAAAGCAGTAAATAAATTTAAAAAAAAGAAACATGCTGTACACGACAACACATTGAACAGAGAACATTAGACTCACACAATGCTAAACAAAGTACTAGACAAAACAACAGTCACTTGTTGACACAATGCAAAAGCACTGACAGCTACTGGGACAGACATCATGTGCAAATGTACATTCAGATGCCTTCATAGCCTCATACACACATGCAGTATTTGTTTCTAGAATGATTTACGTCACAACCAGAGCCAATTATGAATCCACTATCAGTTGTTTTTTAACGTACTGAGCAGTACTGTACATTCATCGAATGGACAAAAGGCAGCATTGCTTGGAAAGTGAACCCACCGGACTCTTGAGGACCGATAAGGGTAAAAATGCAAGGAGAGAATTGGTAAAGCAGAAAAAAATGGAGCTGGATATGAAGGCGGAAATGATGTTTGGATAGATAGGTGTGTACAGAACGTGTGCGTCAAATTTAATTAACAAAATAATCAAATTAAACATCATGTAAGCTTTGGCCATGATAATTCAGGTGTTACTGTACCTGCAGTCGGTGGGATTACTTCAGGGAAGACTGTTGCTAACATTGTTCTGTCTAAATACATATTTATGAATAGAGGAACAAGAACATGGTGCCATTGACTCTTCTATAGTGAAGCCTATTGATGACAAAATGAGGTCGTAAGTCTAGTTGTGCTAAACTACCATGGTAGATCTATTCTCAGGGACAGAGGAGGCACTTCACTCTAACACAATGAATCTCAATGTGAAGTTGTATCAAATCAATTTAGCGTTTTAAGTCCGGAAAAATCAAATAAAGCTCGGTGAGTGAGCGTTTTAGTGGGTTTTTTCGACTCAAGGTGTGAGCTGACATTTGAGAATCACTGCGGTTAGAGAACCCCCGACTGAATCTTTAGGAGACAGACCCAAAAATGACCATGAGACTAAAGAGCTACGCATTCTTCACCCTTTTCTCTGAGGAACACGTTCATATCACCTTGTTAATCATTTAGTGATGAGACATGCTCCTTATGCGTCTGGAATGTAGATTCATCCACTCCACTTATTTTCACAGGATTAATTCAATGGACCATTTGTCTTATGGACATTCCTCCCTCTGCCAAGAATCAAGGAGACTCGTGTTGGACAGAAAGACGACCGTGTCCTTAACATGGGGGAATGCTGATCCAGCACATGGGCTCCGTCTTCAGTGGGACAGAGTCACAGCGGGCAACCGGGATTTCAACTGTGCCGGTCCATTATAGTGGGGTTTTAATGAAACGCTGGGTGACTCATATGTACAGAAATAGTAACACCAGCTGCGTAACACACAGTGGTTTGACTTTCTGGTCTGGGCCTGTCGGGGAGTCTTTTAAAAATTGAGCAGCACCCAAGCTCTCGTCTGTGAGACATCAGTGGGAGAGAATCACAGGATAAAATCTCTGGAGGTTTATTTTTATCATGGGTTTAAGTCACTTTACCTTAGGTGTGGTTTAGAGAAAGAGACATAAAAGGGAAAAGTTTCACAATTTGGGAAAAAAGCTTTCCTGCTAGAGTTAAGACTTAATATTAATACTGTAAAAATATCCAGCATGAGACAGTAGCCCCTCTGCTTTACTTAAAGTATTAGTCGAGAAACTGTTACCACCTGTGAAGCTAACTTTATAACTAATTTTATACCGTGTTGTTTAATCTCTGCAAAAAGTGTTAACACAATTCCCTGTTTTATGAGCTGTTCAGTGACAGAACATTTCTAATTGACTGCATGGATTCTCCCCAGGGCCAAGAAATAATCAGAGACATAACGACCTGTAAAACAGGAGAATTGTTGTTGAGCTGAACAAATGAGATGAACCCTCTTTATTATTGAGATTTACAGGAGCAGGCTAGTGGATTATGTTGCGGTTTGACAGAGTCACACCAGATGTTTCCAGCTGTTTACAGTCTTAATGCTAAACTGAGATATCCAGCTGCCAGCTGCAGATACAGATGTTCTCATAAAACGCTTGAAAAGAAAGCAAATGAGGGAATCATCCAAAATGTTGAACTATTCCTTTAATACCGAATTTGTACATTTCTGATTAGATATAGAGAACCACAAAACTCTAATAATTTGTATAAGCTCCACCAATGAGATTATGAATTTATTTAGTCTGGTCATTAGCAGAATGACGGAAAAACTACAGGTCTGGTTAACGGGAAACTTGTTGGACGGATGTGTCAGGGGTCAGCAAAGAACTCGATTTTGGGGCGATTCAGATCAGTAGTCAGATCCACTTAAATTACTTTAACATCTCAAGATAGGTTGCACTTTTTCTAAATGTTCCATATTTTCTAAAAGAATAATTTATGGATCTTGATGAAAAAATTCTGACATATTTAGGAGGCTGATATTTTTTAGGGGGAGCAATTTGGTGCAGATCCCCCCCACAGTAGAGCTGCAACAATAGGTTAATATCTGCCAATCATTTTCTAAATTCATATTTTTCTAGAAATGCGTACAAAGAAAATATTGATAAGCCAGCAATAAAGTCCAAAGGGACTAAAGCTCGATCCAGGAGATATTTGGCACTTCTTCTTTAAAGAATAATAATTAATCAGCCAGCAAAATAGTTGCCGATTAATTTTCTGTAGATCTAATAATCTATTCAAAAGTTCAAATAGCATAAATATATATCATCACAGAAAGTATTTCCTACCTTATCTACATGGAAAATTAAGTCAAGCTCACAGACGTTCTCAAAGCATTTGTCCAACGTCTCCACAAATACCTGTCAACAGAAGCGTTAAAGATTGTGAGAGACAGAATTCAAATGGCCTGTGGCACGTATGTAAATATAGTGTGTAAATAGACCCTGTGATTTCAATCGGCTGTTACCTGGATTAAGTCTAAAATTCCTAGTTCACTCTCTGAGGAGTCCACACAGAACACAAAGTACAGTGTGGCATAGTGTCTGTAGATCAGCTTGTAGTCTGATCCTCCGATCAACCTGAGAACAACAGGGAACAAGGAGATACAAGAAGTAACGTTAGTCCTGATCTAAGCACCACATGCAAAAACTTCTGGATTTCTATATTTGAATAATTGACACACAAACGAGAGGAGTTAAAAAATACACAGAGGATGTTACTCTCTGGCCCGAGCTTGATCTGACACTCGTGAACATGTCAGTAAAAGTAAAGACAACATAGAAGCACAGGGACAGAAACAGGATATTTTTATGTGTAAAGATTGGACGCAAAATATACTGACATGAAAAGATATGGCAGGGAGGCAGGTTAGGTAAGACCTTGAGGAGTGTGTAAGCAAGAGCCACAGGAAATGTTGTAAACCCTCTTGATCATGTGTAGTCTAGTACTCTGAACTTGTCCAAATGCTAAACGTACAGTGCGGTACAATATTTTCATAACGACTTGGCTTTGGTTTCACACAGTTTGAGGAGTTGAGGTGAAAAAACAAAAGATCGAGTGCAAGCGGTGGAGTTTCCTGATGTATCACAACACCCAGTTCCTTGTTCATGAATGATAAATGATCTGCAAACACTGTTACTGTTGACTGACGTTCACAAAGCCCTCTCAGCTTTAACAGGGCGAAATTAATTCCAGCTGTTTACTTCCACTGAGTTAAAGTCACTTACAGCCCTCCTTCTAGGAAATTACAGACGTTCTCGTCTCTTTTGGAGACCAGGTGGAAGGTTTCCCTGATGATCTATTGCTCCGTGTCTTCACTCTGCAGGAGGAACGAGGAAACAGGAAATTAGAACAAACACGAGCTGGTAAATAACGCGCTGATGGGTGGATGGATGGATGGATGGATGGATGGATGGATGGATGGATGGATGGATGGATGGATGGATGGATGGATGGATGGATGGATGGATGGATGGATGGATGGATGGATGGATGGATGGATGGATGGATAGATAGATAGATAGATAGATAGATAGATAGATAGATAGATAGATAGATAGATAGATAGATAGATAGATAGATAGATAGATAGATAGATAGATAGATAGATAGATAGATAGATAGATAGATAGATAGATAGATAGATAGATAGATAGATAGATAGATAGATAGATAGATAGATAGATAGACAGATAGAACAAGTGAGCCTGCTGTGTCTGTCCAAAAAAAACTAAAGGAAAAAAGACAAATGTACATTTTTAAGTCCCCAGATGCAACTGCAGCGGATGGAATGGATGATTTCTTGTGGACTAAACTTTGTTGACTGTATAATATATAAGTGTGTGACCACAGTGGTAACGTACAGATATATTCCTCCCTTCTGCCTACACAAACGTGTCGTGTATCTGTCCCTGGGTGTCGTGGAGGAAAACTTATGTGAGACATTAATAACAAGACAGTTTATCAATGACAGCAGTAACTAGCATTCCTCTAAATCTCCTCTCTGCCGCAACACCTCTAACTTCCAGGACGTGTCTCTGCAGGCGGATTCCACCAAAAGTCCCTCTGCTTTTGTTTATCATTGATTTTTTTATTGAGTTTTTGATGTGTTTGGCGCCCTCTATTGGTCGCAGGTGGGCATTGTATTTATTTTTCTCGGCTCTCACCAGAATGTTGTGGAGCTGGCTGAGAGCGGTACGTATGTTGTACAGCGCGACACGAATGTGTAAAATGCTTGGTTTAAGTTATCTGTAAGTTGTTTAAAAACTTTCATGTGTATTATAAGATTATAGTAGTCGAGACGCTTCATTCGTTTTTATGGTTCATTTTCATTTGTCAGATAGTTCAGAGTGTTTCAGCCATAGATATGGTTTCAGCATCCAGGTTGTTTCTGTGCACGTTGGTGTTCGCCATTGTGTGTCTTAAAGAATGCCTGTTGAATCTTGTATTTTTTTACTTTAGGCATTTGACCAAGATGTGCTCTGTTTTGCTGAAATTCTGAACAGGTATGTTTTGTTTGTTTTGTTGTATAGGACTCTTGTTATTATATTTATACTGTTGTTAAAATTTGAATGATGTGTGATTGTATTGAGAATGTTCTGGAGCTGGCTGTGTGGGGATTTTAAATCTTAGCTTATCTGGGGGTGTGTGTGAGTGAAGATGTTTATGGAAACAGAACTCTAAACAAATAAAAGGAGGGTGGGGGCAGGAGCAGTTTGGGCCAGATATAAGGCCTTCACACAAAGTATTAATAATAACCTTTTTCTTCCTAGTGTTTAATCTTGAAATGAGCTCGAAATGTGTGTGCGTCTCAACGCTGGTCAGTCTCACACCTGGCTTGATAAAAGGTCTGATAAGCTCTGGGGAACAGACAGAATGACGTTGTTTTGGTTTAAGAGGATCCGATTGTTTACACAAACATAGCAGACAGCCGATAGAGGAGGAACACCATATTCGTCACTCCAATGAACAAACAAAGCTGACCCAGAATCGTTAGCCGAGTGAAGGCCAGTTTATGAAACACAACATCGAACTGTCAGAGAAGGGAGAGTTGCCCAGCAACTATCAGAGTAGGAGCTTGACTGGGAGCAGCTCCTTGTAACCTACTGGATTCCAGTGACAAGAGGCGTGGGACTACGCCTGTGGACCAACAAGGTTGAACCAAATTGATTTGCGCGACACCCCTCCATTATTTTAACCTATCACATTATACCTACTATTATAATTATTAACTATATTAACTATAACTGATTTAGCCGAGGCTGTGCATGAATGCCCATAGCTATGCCTGTTATGGTTTCATTGCTTCTAAATAAATACTTGAATTAGACCAGACCGATTCTTCTCATATTTGGGACAAACGATCACGCCGACAGCTGAGAGCAGGATGTGCTCTGTTTTGCTGAAATTCTGAACAGCTGGCTGAGAAAAAGATATAAAAGTCCTGTACAAAAAACAAGTTCCGGTCGTCTAAATTAACACACAACGCAGAGTTTATTACACCAAGGAGAGACCGGTTACACACACACACCAACACATAATTTTGTTCAGCAAGATCTTGTGTCTCCAGGGACAATATGTGACATGCTGCTTTCACGTTTTGTGAAAGTTTATGTATCAAATACATATTGAAATAAACTAAACGTAATTGTGCGGCGTCCACTTCTGCGCAGGAGGTAAATAATAACAAATTGTAAGGATTATTATTATTCAGGCAAATTAATTGGCTTTTTGAGGGCTTTAACATGCTCAAATTTTGGTAAGAACTCCGGGGCTTTAACATGCTCAAACTTTAATAAGAATTTGAGCATGTTAAAGCTCTCAAAAAGCCAATTAATAATTAATAATAATAATCTTACAATTTCAATAGGGCCTCACTGTCTGTCAGTGCCTGTCAGTGCTCGGGCCCTAAATATGAGCTTATTAGGGCCCGAGCACCGAACAGTGTGGGACAGTGATACAGTGAGGCCCTATTGAAATTGTAAGGTTTTTTTTTTTCCTGGCAAATGAATTGGCTTTTTGAGGGTTTTAACATGCTCAGATTCTTACCAAAATTTGCAGGAAATTGGAAAGTGGTAAAAATGTACGTATTCTGGAGTAATTTTAAATAGGCTTGAAAAAATGGCTCAACGGGTTCCCCCGAGCCCCCTGGAATGCATTCACATTGACACAAAGGTGTATCATGACCAGCCAAAAAAAAAAGTCTGAGGTGCAATTTGAAAAACGCAACAGGAAGCCCGCCATTTTGGCCATATTCCATTCCATTTTTACTTTGAGGAAATTCTACCAGGGCTTACATCAGATCAACTTCAAATTGGGATGAGTGTCATCACAACAAGACCGAGATACAAACTAAGTCAAAGATCGATTTTACGTCACACGGTGTGACCGTGGCTTGGCATCAAAGTTTGATTACACGCCATCAAAACACAATGTTCTCTATCGTGGACATACATGGACCATGAATCCTTTGATGCTGAACCGTAAACAAACAACTCCACTCCTGCAGTGTCAGTGGTCACAGGTCGAAGGAATCTTTATGTCTTGCAAAGGTGACTTAAAACAGGTCAATCTGAGGAGGGCTGTTTTAGACAGGGTAAAAAGGGTGCTGTTTTAAATGATCCATGTGGTAGTTTGACCAAATAAGTTACAGACATTTCATTAAGACCCCAAGGAACCTTTTTAACTGTGGTAAAATGAGCATAATATGTCTCCTTTAAAGTTTTCACAGTGTGTTGTGCAATTGATTGTTAGCAGGCAAGAATCGACATCAAGTGACGGACGCAGGAAGGGAAGCGTTTATCCTCTCCGCAGTGTCCACGCTTCAAAATGCTTGTGCTCGGGCCCGTTCAGTGCTGCTTTCCAGTCCTAGAAATTTAATTATTGATTTAATTATTGAGTATTTCTACTTCACTGTCTTAGTTCTTTTACTTGTAATGGAATATTACTTTACTGCCTTGGTACTTTTACCTCAGTGAATGATCCAAATTCTTCTTCCACCATTGGTTAAGTTTATTTTGTAGCTTATACTTTAGTACTTGTTTAACAAGTACTTGTAATTAATACTTTAATTAATGTAATTAATAATATTAGTACTTTCGTTTCCTCTTCATCCTCCAGTCCAACAGGGGTCTCTGTTTTCCTGCCGCTAGCTCTCTCTGTTCACTCGGAGCCTCGATGTGCGCAGAGAGGAGGAACATGTCCGCCGTGCAGCTGCTGCGGGTGTCGGTACATGAGCGGATCAACGCTGCCACTGAAGACTTCCTGCTGCAGGTGGAGAAAGGAGGAGGAACTGCTCAAGCCCCGGCGCTGAGAGCAATGCTAACCGAGCGGCTTACGGCGGCGGGGAAGGAGATCCTCGCGGGGCTTGAGGAAACCGTGGCAGAGTACGAGGACCGAGTGGAGCAGTCCGAGCGGTCAGAGCGCGAGATCCGCCGCCAGAGGAGGCTGCTCGATGCCGTGATGCAGCCCGAAGTCCGGCTGCACAGAGCAGGTCAGTCCCTAGAGGAACCGCTGACAGGCTAACGTTAGCTAGCATCAGCTTGAGCAGCGGAGTTAATACGCAGAGCTGCTAACTTTTCAAAAAACCTTGGAGTGAGATTTTTGTCGGGGGTGACCAAAATTTTGCCGCGCACGCAGCCACACACGCAAAGACATAGCTGAAGGTCCACCCCCAGGAAATTTTGGGATAAGTAGACGTTATTTCCTGCATTTTAGTGGATTTTTGGGTGGTATGCTAAAGATGTGCAATACCTGAGCTTATTCTGATTCATGTTCATCTGATCATGACTTGTAGGGCCATCTAGACTTGAGTTGAACATTCAACCAGAAAACTATTGTTGTGCCTCAATGACTGTCTATGTACCACAATATAGCCTTATTAATAGACCTGTGTTTAAGATTTGACCAAGGTAGGTTGATTGACATTTTGATTACAATGGTATTCAACTAATTCTTAACTGAAACCTAACCTATATTGTTAATAATTGTATTCTTAAGAGCAGTTAATGATTTATGTTCAGCAAAAAATGACACAAAATTAGTTGGGGAGAAATATTTTTCATTATTCAAAGCCTCCCACCACACGTTCCATCAAACAAAAAAATGCAACAAATAAAGTGCTTAAAGTGCTTAAAGGGCTTAAACAGTAGCCTTTTTAAGCAAGAACAATACAATCAACCAGAACAAGAATAACTAAAAATGAGGTATCGGATGCTGATTAGTCATTTTCTGTGGGCAAGGTTGTACTGGCCTGTGGCCTTCTTGGAGGCCTTGATTACTTCTGATGGGGGCTCCCACCTGAAACAGGGCTCCAGGTCGGCCATCTTTATTGCCATTATTGAGGATAGGGTGCCATCCAATGCCAGGCTATTTCTGGTCTTAGTTTTATTCAGTCCCACAACTGAAAACACCCTCTCAGCGTCTGCATTTGAATGTGGCAACACCAGTACCAGCTTGGCGACGGCAGCAAGCCTCTCAAATTCTTTGGCTCCTGTCACCTATGAAAAATGAACCAAGAACAAAATGGAAAAACATAGCATATTTTGATTAATACTGTAAGAATACTGTAACAAAGTTCAGATACAACATGCATAGTTTGCATCATGTATGACACAATATATGCATGCATCAATAAAAGCAACAGATGTAGCCAAGCCACACCTGCCAAAAAGAAATACAAAAAGAATGTATACCTTATGTTTGCGTGTTGCCATTCCAGCCCAGAAGCTTTGCATCTCAGTTATGTCCTGAAGGGAGGTTGTTGGCATGGTCTGGAAATTTAGTAACTCCTCACCCAGGTGGTCATGCTCCTCTGGTCCATGGTATGGGAGGAGATGGGGAAACCTATTTATGAAAGTAGAGTTACAGGTTGCTAAGTTATAGGTATATTGTCATCAACCAGCAGTAGTTCATACACTTCTTTGAGGGAAAGCCATATAAGAATAACGCATGTGCAGTTTAGGAGTGAACATACCTCATCATAAGCATTTTAGCTAAGATGATAGACAATAATTGAAGAAAAAAACTAACCTTTCAACAAAGTACAGGACATCTTCAATGCCACTTTCAGCCCTCTGCCGCACATCTACAAATTGTGCGTGCTTGATCAGATGCTCTTCCAGTGGCAGCTTCTTAAGTGCATAGCCCACAGCACTTGTCAGGAAACTCAACACAGCTTCATGGAATGAATCCACCTGCCGTGGTGTGATGTCACCCTCATCAAGATACCTGTTAAGTGTAGCCCTGGTTGTGAACCCAATGTTCAACTTTTTCCCTGTACAGATACAACATATTAGGTTAACAGAAATGGTTTAAGATCCTGATGCAGCAATGTCAGCTTGACACATAGGGCAATAAATCCAACCAGAAGCTCACTGTTGGAAGGACTACCACAAACCTTAGGTTTCTACTCATGAAGTGGCAAAAGGCTTGGTACAAGGCTAAATATCACATTTTATCTATCACATATCACAGTGTATGATCATAATAATAGTCAAACACTAACCTGGCAAATGGTTTGCCTTCTCTTCATAGGCAATTTCACAAGGATCATCATGGCATTGCAGAGCTGCTGGAACCATAAATTTGGAACATAGCTTGCGTACGAATTTTACCATCTATGAAAGACATTGACAAAAATAGTATTAGATCCCTGCAGATATCAGCAAGAAACACAGAATGAAAAAAAAACAGCAAATGGATCCAAACCCACCTCATCATGTAACAAATATATTGCTGACTGCTCTCTCTGGAGAAGCAAGTTGAAATCAGTGAAGGTTGGTAGGGTGGCTTGGTAGAACAGCAGGTACACTTCTGTCATGGGGTCAGTAAATGCCTGCACAAGCCTCTTGAATCTTGCCTGATTTTCATCTTGAATCAATTAATAAATAACACAAAACAAGAGGTTGTCAATAAGTATGTGACTAACAATCCATGTAGTTGCTGCATAATGAAATTGAAAATTGATGAGCATACTAGCAGATTTGAAGTAGCTCGCAAGAGGTCCGTAAAGCCTCAGGATTCTGGTCACACAACGTTCAAGGCTTAGCCATCCAACTGAGATGTGCAGGAGGACCTCCATGTACTCAGCTTCATGCAGCTCACAAAACTCTGTTTCAAACATTTAGTTCCATATCATATCTTTTCTAAAGCTCTGCATTTCAATATTACACATAATAGTATCAAACATGCATACCTGTCAGGTATCCTTTCCGATTTGTGCTACCTTTGAACCAGTAACCGATGTCCACTACCATGTCCTCCAAATCAAAACCAGACACCTGCAATGCATTAATCAAATCATATCATTCAGTCAATGCATGCAATTAGGATACAAATATAAAGTTAGGTGTAGAGATACATCAGGCCTTAACTCACTTTGAAAAATCCCCCTCCTGCAGCTTTGGCGGTGTTATGTCCCACATGACAAGGACAACCATGAATATAGGTGTTGGGGTTTTTCTGGAGCACCCTAGAGGCGATGGAATTGCGTGGTCCGATGTTCCTCCTGCAGACTGCACACCAGTTGTGTGTGTGTGTTGAGGCTCCCTCTTGTAATAAATGGCCATGAGGAGGTCCACTCATTTTGGAACAGGGTTCTATATGTTGCTGCTCCAGCCAGAGCACGCCTCTTCTGGCCCTGCTGTTGAATTGGGGGAGTCTCTTCTGTCTGTCCCTCTGTGTCTTCTTCCATCTGCACTGTTGATCCTGCCTGTTGCTCTTCTGCATGTGTGTCTGTCTGTCTTGTCTGTTGCTCTTCTGCATGTGTCTGTCTGTCTTGTCTGTTGCTCTTCTGCATGTTTGTCTGTCTGTCTTGTCTGTTGCTCTTCTGCAGCAACTGACTGTTCTGTCAGTGTGTTTGTCTGTTTTTTCTGACTTGGCTGGTTCTTTAAATAATATAAAATATTTCCCTTTTGTCCTGGGCCTGGCAAAGGTCTTTTACGTGACATCTTTGCTACCTTAAATAATTCAAATGGTTTTTAATAACTACTCTGTTACAAAAACATGCTTACTTACTTCTATTGCACAAAATGTCCTGTCTTTATGTTAAATTATTTGGAATACATCGACTTACCTGTATAAAGTGCTGTTTGGAAGATCTTCAGAGTGAGTTTTTGGCCTGTTGATAAAAAAATAAATGCTATGTGATCAGCCTAAATAAAAAATGATGCTATGATGTTTTTGAGCATGCAGTATAGCCTACCACAAGGTGAACCAGGGACTCTCCTGCTGTTTGTTATGACAGCTGAGTTTACATTCACCACACAAAATCAAGTTCACACTCTAAAACACAAACGAATAATTTCTTTCAAGATTTAAAGTTTAAGAGAGTGAGTACTTAATTGAAACACATGTCACATACCATTGTCTCTGCTCAGACTGAAGATGAAGATTTTCTTCAGCGGTAGATTCCATGTAGATACTCGCTTGTAACTCTTCTTCTGCAGCGAATAGTGTTACAAATGCGCTCCTTAGCGCCATCTAGCGTCGGGGAGGAACGAACGCGTCTCGGCCCAAAATCAGATTATTTTTTTTGGCGTGAGAAATTGGGAGTGTGGCGTGAGTGCGTGTGAAAACATGCAAATGTGTGTGTCACACGGCGAAAGCGTGAGAGTTGGCAGCTCTGTAATACGTCACTTCCTGTCTCTGTCTGCTGCTCCACCTCTCCCCTGAAGAATGATGAGGATTTGATGCTGTTGTGAACGAGTCTGTGCAGAAAACCTGCTGCTGTGTTGCTCATGTCTGAAACAGAAAGTCTGGACACATTTCTCTGAGTTTTACCCACAGGTCTGAAAGCAGCTTAACCAACTAACTAACTTCCCCTCGCCCTGTTCTCCTCTGTTAGTGACCTAATTGGTTCATTTGACCTAAAAATTTTAAACTTTTTGACCAGAAACCCTTTGTTTTATGCCGCTTCCTTTACGAGCTGCGTTGTAACACCGACCGTAACCGAGCTCAACATCTCTACTTCCTGAATGTGAACATTCAAAATTCACAACAGTCGACATTAAACGACAGTTTTTCAAAACACTTCAGGAAACTCTGATATGATAAACGTGTTTATTTGTGTTTCAGTGTGTCATGCAAACGTCCAGCAACTGATGGTGAATAAAGAAGAGGTTCCCCCTGAGCAGCAGCAGTGGAGCCCCCTTGTGGACCAGGAGGACCCAGAGTCCCCCCACATTAAAGAGGAACAGGAGGAACCGTGGACCAATCAGGATGGACAGCAGCTTGTAGGACTGGAGGAGGCTGATATCAAGTTCACATTGACTCCTGTCGCTGTGAAGAGTGAGGAAGATAAAGAGAAACTTAAATCGTCAAAGCTTCATCCGAGTGAGACGAAGGAGACCAGAGCGGACTGTGGAGGACCAGAACCAGCCAGGAACTCAGGTCCTGATGGACATTTACAACAAAGTACTGAGGACAAGACTGAAGACTCTTCTAATGCTGCAGACAGTGAGGATGATTGGATGGAGACCAGGGAACATCAGACTGGTTTAAATACAAGAAATAACAAACAGCCTCTAAATGATATTGGATTTAAGACAGAAAAAAAATCGTTTAGTTGCTCTGAGTGTGGTAAAAGATTTAGCCGTAGCGACCATCTAAATTCCCATATTAGGATTCATACAGCAGAGAAACCATTTAGTTGCTCTGAGTGTGGTAAAAGATTTAACCAAAGGGGCAATCTAAATACACATATGAGGATTCATACAGGAGAGAAACCGTTTAGTTGCTCTGAGTGTGGTAAAAGATTTAACACAGGACAAACTAAATTCACATATGAGCATTCATACTGCAGAGAAACCATTTAGTTGCTCTGAGTGTGATAAAAGATTTAACCATAGGAGCAATCTAAGTATACATATGAGGATTCATACAGGAGAGAAACCATTTAGTTGCTCTGAGTGTGGTAAAAGATTTAACCAAAAGAGCAATCTAAATACACATATGATGAGTCATACTGCAGAGAAACCATTTAGTTGCTCTGAGTGTGATAAAAGATTTAACCATAGGGGCAATCTAAATACACATATGAGGCTTCATACAGCAGAGAAACCATTTTAGTTGATCTGAGTGTGGTAAAGGACTTAAAATTCAGTCCTATTGTACGAGACGTGAGAATTCATAAAGGAGAGAAGTGATTCAGTTGCAACCTTTGCAACAAAAGATTTATCAGGATTTATCAGCACATATTCATATTATACATATTCATAGTCCACTGTTTTAAATATACTAACAGTTTTTATGTCCCTATGTCTTGTTTCTACTGATTTCTACATAATTTATAGATTTTTCATTATGTCCTTCATGTCATTTTAAGGTTAAAGTGTGTTCCTAGCACAGTATGAATGTGTGTTCTTAACTAGTTCATATGATTAAATATGTTTGTTTTAAAACAGTGGTTTATTGGTCAGTGAGATTCAATGACAGTGTGTGTTCTCCTTTATGTATTGAATGTGTTTCTGAGAATAAAAGTCTAATAAAGAGATAATGGCGTCGTCGCCCTCCTCCTTTTTGTTTCTGTACGAACGGAGGCTGCACTGGCTACAGTTGAATTGTCTCATCACGAGACAAATGAATGAGCTTCTCATGGTCAGACATGTTTGTTTACGTTTGAAATGAAATCGGCACTGAAAAATTTCAGGTCAGAATATGTGACATACAAGTCGTCTGGAACGCAGCATTACACTCACACACACTGACAGTGAAGCAGCGGTGACGGACGAGCCCTCGTTGACATGAATGGCGGTTAATGTCATACAGCAGGATTGTTAAATTCAGAGACAGCTGCAATGTCCCCAAACTATCAAATTTAAGATAATTATTTTTATATGCTTGTGTTTGTACTGGGAATGTTCGGTTCCATCGGTAAATCTGTGTGATACTGGACTCAGTAGATCACAGATCTATATAAAACAACATAGATCATAGGGCAGTGATTCAAAACAAACATTTAATCTAATGAGCAATTAGCAGGCAAGGATCGACATCACGTGACGGACGCAGGAAGTGAAGCGTTTATCTTTGCCGCAGTGCGCAAAATGCAGGCCATGCCTCAAAATGCATGTGCTTGGGCCTGTTCACTGCTGCTTTGCAGTCCTAGAAATTGTAGAAATTGTCATTTTAATGTTTAATTGTTTTTGTTTTCATCTCAATTTGAAGTTGATCTGATGTAAGCCCTGTTAGAAATAAAGAAATTTGACAAACACAAAGTTTGAGTTTTGACAGTTTATTACGTTGAAAAAGAAAAGGGTACAGCACAGATTCAAATTAAAATATTTTTTTTTAAGACATAAATCATTGAAGAATATTTTGCATACAAACGAGACAAGAACGTTTAATTTAAGCATATATGTATATATATATGTATCCATATTTCTGTAACACAGCAATATAATATCCTTTGCGCTGATTTTACAAACAAGCTATAACCTATGAATTTTAATACTGTAGCAGACTTGCTCCAATTTGGTATTTGAAATGGTTTCTTTAAGTTCCCTCCACTGATGCATTTCTCTCACCTGGAATAACCAAGACCAATAGTCTGCTCCCAAACTTCATTACGTTTTGAGTAAACACTTGAAAAGGTGAAATCATGTAAGTGAGAAACTGAAACAGATCTGTGCTGAACAAGGGTCGACCTCCAGCGAGGCAGAAGGAATGTACCACGGATAAATAAATACTTCATATTAAAACCGAAAAAGAGGGGACAAAAAGAAAAAAATGTAAAACATTGTCTTCTTTAATCGGAGAAACAGAGTGAGAACACCAGAACGAGGAGTGACAAACCACACAGTACCTTCAACTCATGTATAGCTTTGATAAAAGTTGGTAATTTGAGGTTTTGGTAAACAGATTGCATCATGGTAAACACTGGCTGACATCCGCCGGCTCAGGAAATCACTGCCGCTATTTGAAGGAGGGTAAATTTGGCACTTTTATGCTGATGTCACCAATGTTGATGTTTCTGGGCATTTCGGGGAGGTTCATGTTCTTTACAGCTGATACGGCACGAGCAGGCGCTCCTGCAATGCCGGCCTATACACACACACACACAAAGACACACACACAAAAACACACACGTAGGGTTGATAAGATACAAAGCAGTAAATAAATTAAAAAAAAAGAAACATGCTGTACACGACAACACATTGAACAGAGAACATTAGACTCACACAATGCTAAACAAAGTACTAGACAAAACAACAGTCACTTGTTGACACAATGCAAAAGCACTGACAGCTACTGGGACAGACATCATGTGCAAATGTACATTCAGATGCCTTCATAGCCTCATACACACATGCAGTATTTGTTTCTAGAATGATTTACGTCACAACCAGAGCCAATTATGAATCCCCTATCAGTTGTTTTTTAACCTACTGAGCAGTACTGTACATTCATCGAATGGACAAAAGGCAGCATTGCTTGGAAAGTGAACCCACCGGACTCTTGAGGACCGATAAGGGTAAAAATGCAAGGAGAGAATTGGTAAAGCAGAAAAAAATGGAGCTGGATATGAAGGCGGAAATGATGTTTGGATAGATAGGTGTGTACAGAACGTGTGCGTCAAATTTAATTAACAAAATAATCAAATTAAACATCATGTAAGCTTTGGCCATGATAATTCAGGTGTTACTGTACCTGCAGTCGGTGGGATTACTTCAGGGAAGACTGTTGCTAACATTGTTCTGTCTAAATACATATTTATGAATAGAGGAACAAGAACATGGTGCCATTGACTCTTCTATAGTGAAGCCTATTGATGACAAAAGGAGGTCGTAAGCCTAGTTGTGCTAAACTACCATGGTAGATCTATTCTCAGGGACAGAGGAGGCACTTCACTCTAACACAATGAATCTCAATGTGAAGTTGTATCAAATTAATTTAGCGTTTTAAGTCCGGAAAAATCAAATAAAGCTCGGTGAGTGAGCGTTTTAGTGGGTTTTTTCGACTCAAGGTGTGAGCTGACATTTGAGAATCACTGCGGTTAGAGAACCCCCGACTGAATCTTTAGGAGACAGACCCAAAAATGACCATGAGACTTAAGAGCTACGCATTCTTCACCCTTTTCTCTCAGGAACACGTTCATATCACCTTGTTAATCATTTAGTGATGAGACATGCTCCTTATGCGTCTGGAATGTAGATTCATCCACTCCACTTATTTTCACAGGATTAATTCAATGGACCATTTGTCTTATGGACATTCCTCCCTCTGCCAAGAATCAAGGAGACTCGTGTTGGACAGAAAGACGACCGTGTCCTTAACATGGGGGAATGCTGATCCAGCACATGGGCTCCGTCTTCAGTGGGACAGAGTCGCAGCGGGCAACCGGGATTTCAACTGTGCCGGTCCATTATAGTGGGGTTTTAATGAAACGCTGGGTGAGTCATATGTACAGAAATAGTAACACCAGCTGCGTAACACACAGTGGTTTGACTTTCTGGTCTGTGCTTGTCGGGGAGTCTTTTAAAAATTGAGCAGCACCCAAGCTCTCGTCTGTGAGACATCAGTGGGAGAGAATCACAGGATAAAAGGTCTGGAGGTTTATTTTTATCATGGGTTTAAGTCACTTTACCTTAGGTGTGGTTTAGAGAAAGAGACATAAAAGGGAAAAGTTTCACAATTTGGGAAATAAGCTTTGCTGCTAGAGTTAAGACTTAACTATACTATACTATAAAAATATCCAGCATGAGACAGTAGCCCCTCTGCTTTACTTAAAGTATTAGTCGAGAAACTGTTACCACCTGTAAAGCTAACTTTATAACTAATTTTATACCGTGTTGTTTAATCTCTGCAAAAAGTGTTAACACAATTCCCTGTTTTATGAGCTGTTCAGTGACAGAACATTTCTAATTAGCTGGGACCAGTAACTGCATGGATTCTCCCCCGGGCCAAGAAATAATCAGACACATAACGACCTGTAAAACAGGAGAATTGTTGTTGAGCTGAACAAATGAGATGAACCCTCTTTATTACTGAGATTTACAGGAGCAGGCTAGTGGATTATGTTGCGGTTTGACAGAGTCACACCAGATGTTTCCAGCTGTTTACAGTCTTTATGCTAAACTGAGATATCCAGCTGCCAGCTGCAGATACAGATGTTCTCATAAAACGCTTGAAAAGAAAGCAAATTAGGGAATCATCCAAAATGTTGAACTATTCCTTTAATACCGAATTTGTACATGTCTGATTAGATATAGAGAACCACAAAACTGTAATAATTTGTATTAGCTCCACCAATGAGATTATGAATTTATTTAGTCTGGTCATTAGCAGAATGACCGAAAAACTACAGGTCTAGTTTACGTGAAACTTGTTGGACGGATGTGTCAGGGGTCAGCAAACAACCCGATTTTGGGGCGATTCAGATCAGTAGTCAGATCCACTTAAATTACTTTAATATCTCAAGATAGGTTGCACTTTTTCTAATTGTTCCATGTTTTCTAAAAGAATAATTTATGGATCTTGATGAAAAAATTCTGACATATTTAGGAGGCTGATATTTTTTAGGGGGAGCAATTTGGTGCAGATCCCCCCCAAAAATATCTGGATCAAGATTTTAAAAGGGTGACACTCATTTCTGTTATTCTGCTTTATTCTAATCCTACAATGTCAACACAGTTCAAGAAATGTCTAAAACAGAAGTACCTGCAGCCAGTCCCACCTGCTAGATTTACACACTACACTCTACGGTCTTTGTTTTTCCCCGTCCACCTCGTGTGAATTCACCAAAGCGATAACATCATGTCACTAGTTAAGAGGAGAAATGGCACATTTTTGGGTCTGCCACTAAAGATCCCTTGCATATGTTAGTGACGTCAGTTTACTGTTACATGGAGCGCCATGTGAAGAAACTATGGGGGGAGAGTAAACTTCAGTTAAGGTTAAAGCACTGGGTTGTAAATTTAGCAGTACCTGTGTCTACCTGTCCTGCCTGGTAGACTGAAAGATAAACGTCTGTAAAGAGAGAGAAGAATGGAAAGAACTAGACAGGGTCAGGAAAAAAGAGGAATGAGGAATGTTAAAGCAGATTAAAAAGGATTTACAGTTTATCTCCACAGAAAAAAAGTGATAGGACCTATCATGGACCACGTCTGGAAAGTCAATCGTAAGCTTCTCCCAGAATTATTTCCAATGCAAAAAATAAAGATACGAGTTAAGAAGTATTAGTTTGATGAAAAAACACTGATGCCACTTAATCGGTCTTTGCCAGATTGGAGGAAGAACAGCTCGCTCCTTGCTTCCCAGACACTGCGCTATAAATGAACAGTGTCATTCTGAATTAGCATCAGTGTGAAAAACACACTGTGGTCGAGGGTAGGTCCAAGAGGGAAGAGGCAGAGCCGCTCTGATGATTGTAGAACGGTAAAATACTCTGCCTACAGAATATCAATCCAGAGGAAAGATCACTGTCTGGTTTAAAACACACAATGCAGCTCAGAGGTTGAGAAAAAGGTGCATGTAGTTCACACTAAAACTTTTTAAATTTAAATATTAGAGCACACAATTAATGTCAACCTAATAATGTAACCCTTCACTCGAAAAACACAATATTTGTGTGACCATCTGTCATTGAAAAATTGAAAAAAATGCCTTCCCAGAAACATTGCCTCAGTGTTTAGACATCTCTGCAGTGCATGGCAAGTCATTTAAAGAACAAGACCAGATCATTAGTGCAGTAATGCTTTAGGAGCGTGGAGGCAAAAAATCAACACACAATACAAAAACAGAAATGATTTCATGGAATTGTCTCTGGCTGTCGGATTAGAAACTTTACTGATGGGTAAATGAGTGTTTATCTGCGGGCAGAAGCTGCATGGAAAGCAAAGCAATGTCTCTTAAGAGCACATTAAGGAAGCAGTTACTTCAACATGGACAGCGTTTAAAATCCACATTCTCCTCTAACACAATGAGCAGGTCGAAAAATCACCTGCTTGTTAAAATTTAGAGTCTATTAGAGATTCAATGGTCACAGATTTTAGAGATGCATCCGACAATGGTACAGTTAAGTCAAGTAGTGACCAAGGTGATAGCTGTGATACTATTTTGTTTGTTTTTTTTAATTACAGGAGAGAACATGTTGAGCCTTGGTCTGCGCTGAGAGCAGTGCAGCGGCAGGAGAAGAGGCCAGAAAAAAGAAGGAGCACAAACACTCAAGAGTAGGTAGGGAGCATCCACAGGTTCACTGGAGAGTGGCATGCAGGGTGCAGCATACACACATGCCTGCATACAATACCTCAGAGAGTATGGAGGTAAAGTCAAGTCAGACACATACAGGTGGCCAGGCGGGGTCACGCTTACCTCAGACTTCTCCATCTTGTTCTGAGCATCCACCTGCATGATGATTTCGTTCATGTTGGTCTCCAGGACCATCCCGCCCATCACCATCTCTGCCAGGATGTTGTGGACCTAAAAAAAGTAATTATATACTGTATATATATTTTTTTCATTGTGTCTGATGTTAAAACATTTAATAAATAGGTTCTAACAGTCTATATAAAGTATTGAGGTGTTTATTAATGTCTAGTTTTTGTTTACAATTTAAACCTTATCTAGGAAGAAATATATTACAATTATAGTTTATTATATTACTATTTATTTGCAGCTCATGCACCATCCTCCACTCACAAATTAACAGTAGAGCTTTAACAATAGGTTAATATCTGCCAATCATTTTCTAAATTCATATTTTTCTAAAAATGCATACAAAGAAAATATTGAAAAGCCAGACATAAATTCCAAAGGGACTAAAGCTCGATCTAGGAGCTATTTGGCACTTCTTATTTAAAGAATAATAATTAATCAGCCAGCAAAATACTTGCAGATTCATTTTCTGTAGATCTTATAATCTATTCATCATCTAATAATATCAGCTCTTTGTTGTAGCATGTAGTACAGTAACTTCAAATAGCATAAATATATATCATCACGGAAATTATTTCCTACCTTATCTACATGGAAAATTAAGTCAAGCTCACAGACGTTCTCAAAGCATTTGTCCAACGTCTCCACAAATACCTGTCAACAGAAGCGTAAATGATTGTGAGAGACAGAATTCAAATGGCCTGTGGCACGTATGTAA
This sequence comes from Limanda limanda, assembly GCF_963576545.1. Lineage (NCBI taxonomy): Eukaryota > Metazoa > Chordata > Actinopteri > Pleuronectiformes > Pleuronectidae > Limanda > Limanda limanda. Next base: position 19,628,433 of record NC_083640.1, on the reverse strand, counting down.
ATATAGTGTGTAAATAGACCCTGTGATTTCAATCGGCTGTTACCTGGATTAAGTCTAAAATTCCTAGTTCACTCTCTGAGGAGTCCACACAGAACACAAAGTACAGTGTGGCATAGTGTCTGTAGATCAGCTTGTAGTCTGATCCTCCGATCAACCTGAGAACAGGGAACAAGGAGATACAAGAAGTAACGTTAGTCCTGATCTAAGCACCACATGCAAAAACTTCTGGATTTCTATATTTGAATAATTGACACACAAACGAGAGGAGTTCAAAAATACACACAGGATGTTTCTCTCTGGCCCTGAGCTTGACCTGACACTCGTGAACATGTCAGTAAAAGTAAAGACAACACAAAAAAGATTGGACGCACAATATACTAACATGAGAAGATATGGCAGGGAGACAGGTTAGGTAAGACCTTGAGGAGTGTGTAAGCTTGAGCCACAGGAAATGTTGTAAACCCTCTTTATCATGTGTAGTCTAATACTCTGAACTTGTCTAAATGCTAAATGTACAGTGCGGTACAATATTTTCATAACCACTTGGCTTTGGTGTCACACAGTTTGAGGAGTTGAGGTGAAAAAACAAAAGATCGAGTGCAAGCGGTGGAGTTTCCTGTTGTAAAACAACACCCAGTCCCTCGTTCATGAATGATAAATGACCTGCAAACACTGTTACTATTGACGGACGTTCACAAAACCCTCTCAGCTTTAACAGGGCGAAATTAATTCCTGCTGTTTACTTCCACTGAGTTAAAGTCACTTACAGCCCTCCTTCTAGGAAATTACAGACGTTCTCGTCTCTTTTCGACACCAGGTGGAAGGTTTCCCTGATGATCTGTTGCTCCGTGTCTTCACTCTGCAGGAGGAACGAGGAAACAGGAAATTAGAACAAACACGAGATGGTAAATAACGCGCTGTTTGTGCACTTAATTGCTTCCAGTGAGCCGCTTCATTCAGTTGGCAGATAAACTAATGGGCCCCTCGCCTCTGTGTTCCTCAAACACATGTATTGGCTCTGAGAGGGGACGGGGGGGGGGGGGACAACAGGATGTATATACCTACCATTTTCTATTTCCTATTTAAACATACACTTGCGCCCACAGGCAACTCAGCCAATGATTTCATTGTACAAACCAAATAATGGCAGACTAATCAAATCGTTTGCGAATGGAAGAGATTGTGTTTAAACCCTCAAACATGCTCAGGCGTGTTTCAGGAACTGAAAAGCTTAAAGAGTGGACTCACATTTAAAGATTTCCTGTGCAAATAGGGTAGCAAAGCACGAGTTCGATTTAAGAGATTAAAATTCAGATGAGACTGTAATGTAATCATAAACATATGATCTCATTTTGTTTCTCATTTAACTTGGTGGTGAACATGTTTGTGTGCAGCTCTAACACTGAGGCTGCTCCCCACAGGGAGCTAATGTCCTGGAGAGGAGAGGGTGTCCTGAACCCGGCTGGCTGCAAGGCGGAATCGGTCATGTGACTTGCAGCACGGGACCAGCAGGGTTACTGTACCCACAGTTTAATGATACACTCGCAGAGAATAAAAAAAGAGCAGAGCAGTAAGAAGATAAGAAACTTTCCCTTTACATTTCCCCAGTTTGATTTGGATTCTTCACACGTCACCTCACTCTCTCCCTTAATGTTGCCCATCATATCATCACTGTAAACTGTCTATAAAAAGGCAAAAACAGCAGAAACATAATCTTACAAAAGGGATTTATATATATATATATATATTACACACTGTAATGTAGCTGTAAACAGATGTAAAGTGTTTATTATTGTATAGTATTCCTCCACAATTATAACTCCTCATATAGAGACATTTTATATTATTACAGCTGTGGTTAACTACAGTGTCATTCTTAATGTAACAATACACCAGCCTTAACTTACTGGGCTACACAGGAGGAGATCTGCTTATAGCTATAGCTCGATCGATATATATGAGCCTTTCACATTTATTTTCTTCATTCAAGTTCTGTAGATTTGGTTGTATTTGTGGTTTATTTTTACTTATATGTATTAATAATAAGATGTATGGTTTAATGGTAAGATATCAAGCATCAATTATATTAGTTGTCATAAGGGTTTGATAACAGCTTAGCAGTCATTGCCAATTTTTTTTTAACCTATAGGCGGATTTATTGGTATCGGAAATGTTTTACTGCTCAATATGGACGTCTGAAACACAAAAATCCATATTGTGATTGGCTTTACTACAAATACAGATTACACATATTAAATAGGGCAAGGGTTAACAGTGTAACCTACACATGTGAAACTGCTTTATTCTGTAGGTTGTAGCACAGAGATCTGCAGCTCTGATTTACTGCATATGGGAGATTGTTTGGCACAAAAGGACATTTGTAGCTGCGAAAGAGCCGAGCCACAAACTCACACACACTCACAGGCCTTGCTATTATAACATCACCACACAGATGTTCTCCTCCCCGGCTTCTGAGTGAAAATTGATGGTGCATCAATTTTCTGCGGTGCGAGTTTGTGTGCGTCCATTTTTCACCCTGCTCTCTCCGACGTGTCTCGCTTAGATTAGACAGATGCTTTGGCTTTCGTCTCAACTGTCTCTCACAACACAACAAACTGCACGACAACACAAGACTCAAACACACAGCATGTGAGCACCGCTCGCTGAGGCTCTGACTTAACAGTACATAACTTAGATAAACTGAGTGCTGAGTAAGGGATGAACAGTATGTGTGAAATATTACGTCTCGCTGCCAGACGGGAATCTTACACCTCAGCTTTTAAAATAGCAGATGGTGTCTACACACAGTCGACTTATAATCCAGTCAAATCCAGTTTATCCTCCTGAAACCCGTGCATGTTCATCTCTTCTCCAGATTAGACAACATGGAGGACTACGCTCACTGGGGCTGCTACTAGCGCTGGTTTAATTATTGATTAATCTGCTGGTTTCTCTCTAGGATACTGGCGCTGGATGAATAAAATGTCACAAGATAAGAAAAAAACAAAAAAATAATTCCTTGTTGCATCTAAAAAAAACAAATAGTCTGAAACTCAAAGATATCAGGTGTAACTGGATTTTCTGGTTTTCACTTCTTAGACGGAAAATCGTATCGTTTAGCAGGACAATCGAAAAAAGAACTGACAGCTATTTTGATGAACCAATGAGACGTAATCTTTTTATGCCAATATGGTGAATAAGGTTGTTTTCTGTCTCCATGATATGAAGATTTAATGTTTGTTTTTTTACTCCAGAGCGAACCCTCAAATCTAGGAAGTCAGTACTAGAAAAAGTTAGCTTGAAAGATTATTCATAATTCAAAAGATAATTGTGATAAGAAAAGAGGAGTTTGTTTAAAGGTTCAGTGTGTAAGATTAAGGTGAGAGGGGTCTATTGGCAGAAATTGAATATAAAATAATCTTAGTGATGTTTTCACTAGTGTGTGTTTCATCTAAAATTGCACAAATTGTCGTTTTCTTAACCCAAGAATGGGCCATTAAATTTACATCAGTGCCGGAGGCAGCCATGTTTTTTTACAGTAGCTCAAACTGAACAACCTAACTATCTTTTCAGTTTTTATAAAACTGATGGCAACCAAAGGTTTCATGTTTGGAAGGAGAGGTTGAGGAGAGGGTCTTCAGCTGCAACACGCAACTTCACCACTAGATGTCACTAATTTCTGCACACTGAAGCTTTAAGTGGTGGTGTTTGACTGTTCCCCCTCAGGCCCCTTATTGTCTAGGGCCCTCAAAAGTCCCTCGAAATGCTCCTGCGTGGCTGTAGCAGATAATAAGGTCACCCTGCTGCTGTGGGAGCCAACCTCCAGATATATAAATCCAATTATGAGAACAAGCCAACACAGCATGTCCAAAATAATGTAACCTAAGCTGTCATTTCCCCCCTGCACCTCCTCCTTCCTCCTCCTCCTCCTCCTGGTGCAGCAGGTGGTGTCACCGTGGCTCCATGACAATCAAGTGAATAGAAGGAGCAGTGGAGGAGGAGGAGGAGGGTTGAAGTGAGCACGAGTCCATCACAAGGGCGTCACTGGAGTCATGTGACACAAACACAGGCTGAACTCGCTCCTCCATCACCTCCTCCTCCTCCACAGCTGGACACCGACACTGGAGCCGAGCTGAGCCGGACACGGGTGGCTTGCTGCCGGGGAACGCGATCGCCTCGCACACGGTTAATAATTCAGCGCTGACATCTCATCCCACACAATGGGAGGTGGAGCCCGAGCGTGCAAGCTGTGGGCGACCATAGCTGGAGCTGGTGTTTCCTCGCGGTTGCATAAGAGCAAACATGTGGAAGAAGAAGTCATTCAGCAGATTCACGGTGGCCCTTTCGATGCGAATCACATCCGGGATATTAAAAAAACACACAGAGATGCTGATGAGGTACTCACGTAGTGCTCGTAGAATTTTGACATCCGTGGTTTGCCATGGTTGTTGAATATTAAAATGGCTTTAATCATGGCTGTGTGGAGGCGGGGGCCACAGCCAGAGAGAGGGAGGATCCGTCAGCCCGGCTCGGCCTCGCTCGCACCGGGACTCGGGGCTGGGTGATCCCGTCGCGATGCTTCGTCTAACCCGGGTTGGAAGTGGAGCTGCACGCCGCTACTCCTTCATCGTCTCTTTACGGAAATAATCCACGTCAGAGGACCAGTCATGCTCTTGTCCTCCTCCTCTTTCTCCTCCTCTTCCTCCCCCTGCTCCTGCTACAGAGGCCGAGATGGACCAAACTTCCTCCGCCTGCAAAAACGCACACGGGGAAAAACGAAAGCTGTTGTCTCTCTCTGATCATCCCTCCAGCGGATATTGATATTATTAAAAATGCTATAACCACACATGTAAGTCTACGTGTCTAGAGCTCTGTTGTGTTTTATTTATATACTCAAATATTTAATAAATCAGTCCCTTCCCTTCCCCCGTCCCAAAGACACCTGTGGATTGTTGCCCTGTCTAAGGACCTTATCAAGGCTGTCTCCATGGCAACGACAATCTTGCGAACTGAGAACTGTCTGATGTGGCCTTGTGGAAGGCGAGAACCCAGGCCTACACAAACACTCTACATACGCACAGATATACATCCCCCACACCCCCCATCCCACGCCTTCGTCTGCTTCGTACCCCCAGTGTGACAGGCGGGTCTGTGCCCCGCGCCGTCTGAGATGGCTGCAGGGATGGATGTCCACTTGTCAGGCTGGCTCACCTCCATCCCCCAACTGGCTGGGTACAGAGCACCCAAGTCACTGGCTTACCTCCACCCCCCCCCCCCCCCCTCACCCCTCCCCGTTGCAAGTCATGTTTAAAATGTTTGTGCTGTGCTGTATGTGCATTTGTGCTGAGGTGTTTTTTTCCTGTTCCCACACTGTTCTCCTCTAGGAGCATAGTCTGAGGGCTGTTTTTTTTTCTCTCCTCTCTTCCCTCATGTTATGCTGTAATCCTCTGTAACCGTTCTGGAATTTCATTGCCCTTGTACTTGTACTCTGTGCATATGACAATAAATTGACCTTGGACCTTTGACCTTTGACCTAGTCCTGCTCTTTGTCTTATAGTGATTCCATTTTAAGAATGAATAATAGAACCACAAACATCTCACTCAGCTTTGGTAATTTTCTGTGTAATTTCTATTTCATGAATGTGAAATACTGTAACTGTATACATGAGCTGTTTACATTGGGCAAAATGCCTATTAATATCTTTGTTATAGTATTTCCATGTGTTTATATTGTGTGTTTACTTGCTAATGTAACATTGCACATTTCCCCCTTGTGGCACTAGAACAAGATGATTATTTATCTCTTCTTACTATTATTTTTGTTCCTTTTAAATAGTATACAGACAGAAGGAGTATGGAGGATTATTGTATTAATCGATGGATTTATATTTCATTCGTTATGAAGCATTAAAATGAGTACTTTGGGCACGGCATTTTTATCTATACATGTAAATGTATTCATGCATATTTTTACTGTAGACACTTCTAAAAATAACCGCTATTCTTGAAATTTGTGTAGGAATTGCAGTTGAAGACACAGTTAATGTTTGCAAAATACGAATACAAATTCATTATTAGGGCCCGAGCACTGACAGGCACTGACAGACAGTGAGGCCCTATTGAAATTAACATGCTCAAATTCTTACCAATTTTTTTTTTTTTTTTTTTTTTTTATAATTTCATTTCATTTCATTTCATTTAAATTTATTCACATCCTGCGCAGAAGCAAACAGCGCACCTCCTGCGCAGTTTAAATTTACACAGAGTAAGATATTGTGCAATGAATAGGTGGTTGAAGTTCTGCCAAATTTAGGGATTCAGAAGCTTGCCAAGGACACTTTGGTATGCAGATGGGGAAGAGTGGGGATTGAACCGTCAACCTTCTTGAACGACCACTCTACCCCCATCGCCTTTGAGTGACATTAAGGATTGGATTACCTGCTCATTCCGATGAGAAACTAAGCACAGGAAGAAGATGGACACATTATTGTGTGCGTGTGTGTGTGTGTGTATGTGTGTGTGTGTGTGTGTGTGTGTGTGTGTGTGTGTGTGTGTGTGTGTGTGTGTGTGTGTGTGTGTGTGTGTGTGTGTGTCTGTCTGTCTGTCTGTGTCATTCTATGCTGCTTTTGATACATATTTCAGAGAAAACCATTGTATTTTCTACTTTACTACATATATTTGACAGCCTTATTTAAAAGTTACTTTTATTTTTTGGGATTTTAGATACTGGATGACTTAACATGCTTTAAAAACCTACTGTTAGAGAATAACCCAGTAGTTATATGATTCGGAAAATACATGCAACGCTTCAAAATGCATGTGCTCGGGCCCGCCCAGTGCTGCTTTGCAGTCCTAGAAATTTTAGTATATAAATACATCTATATATAAATAATATCTGATACCTCTTTCCCGGACATTTGAAATGTGATTGTAGACGTAATAACAATCTGGTAGATGAAAACAATTTTCCTTTTCCTCAGCACAATTATATTTAATTATTGATTCACTCTCCATGTAAATTACTGGTTTCCCTGTCTCCTGTGCTGACTTGATTTGTTTTTTTAGATTTCAGGTTTCAGCCACAAGATGGGGCAACAGTACATGTGGTGTTGATGATGTGGCAGCTCGCAGGAAACTTGGCACTGCTCCTGATGCAAAGAACATTCTCCACTCTTTATTCTGCCAGGAAAACTGAAAGCCTGAAAATCTTCCTGAGTCAGAGAGGATTTGTCTTTGTCACACTGACACACAGCTCCGTCTCTGCTGACCAGTGACACTGACACAACTGAACCTGATCCAGGACCATTTCTAGCGTGTTTGCCGTCGGGGGGGGGGCAGCGCGAGAGGTTGGTCTATCCCTCCGCAGGTTCACCTTCAGAAATCTTGTTACGACTTTTACTTCCTCTAGAATAGGATAAGAGATAGTGTCTTATTTTGTGTGCCTATAGTATAGTGGTTATACTGTGGTTTATTAATGTTCTTGGGCAGACACAAGAGGCACTTGTTTATAGTTAATTAGAAGTTCAGATGCACTGGTCCATTACTATTTGAACCTCAGCATCTAGGGTTCAAAATTGGTAAAATTATACATTATATGCATATTGTTGTTGTAATTTTTCAGTCAGTTGAGATAAATCTTGAGGAGAAACATTTTGGGTTGTTTTGTGTCTGTATAGACCTACTATAAAAAGCACTTTGCATTTTTAATTTTAGTTCTTGTACTTTTGATACTTAAGTACATTTCAACACCAGATACTTTTGATACTTAAGTACTTTTAATATGAGCTACTTTAAGACATTTAGAAGACATAAGTTACGTCAATTTAATGGCAGATGTGCTCGGCTAATTATGTGGGCCGGTCTGAGCCAAAAAATGCCCGGGCCGTTTTGTTCTCCCAGTCCAGCCCTGATTAGGACCACAAGGTCTACTGGTCCTGAGAAGGTCAATCCTATACTATAATATATATTTCAATGTATGTATGTATATCAGACTAATTGATTTTATATATGTGATATATTACTACTTTTCCACCACTATACCCACAAGACCTAAACATTTCTTTACTGTATGACCAATCATTAGATTATGAATATTTAAGTCAAAGCATCAAAGAATTCTCTCTATTGTTTCTGACGTTTCTTTTTAAGATGCGTATTGTTTTAAACAGTATGAAGCATATTGTTAGACCATCTATTTTTCTATGACTCCATTTAAAGGTGATTAAAGGTCTGAAAATAAACCCTGAGAACTTAAGTCTCCGAGAAAAACATCCTTGATACCATTCAATCTTTCTCATCCCTGTTTTTACCACGTTGTTTTTGTTTTGGAGCCTCTTCTGCCCTGACCTTGCACTGTGTTGATGACTGTGTTTCTGAGGAGAGGGCCCACAAAGAGAGAGAGAGGCTGCTATTGTTGGAGGATTGCTCAGAGAGAGAGAGAGAGGGGGAGGGAGAGAGAGAGGGGGAGGGAGAGAGAGAGAGAGAGAGAGAGAGAGAGAGAGAGAGAGAGATAGAGAGAGAGAGAGAGAGAGAGAGAGAGAGAGAGCGAACAAGGGAGGCTGCGTTTGTGACAACGTGGTGGAATTGGACTCAGAGAGGATCAGTCCAAGTCGTTAATGTGTGAGCTTCATAATAAACATGCAGAATAAAACATATAAATAATATCATCTCTATAGAAGGAGAGTAGTGGAAGTGCAACCACGTGTTTATTTTTAAACAATCTCCCTATATTTTTATTTCCCATAAAGTAAATCTGATATGGCTATGTGCAGCTGGTGCTCACCTCTTCTCCACAGTGGTACAGTCCATCGCCAGCTCGTCCCAAAATACGGCGCCAGCCTATAAAAAGTCAACGTCTGTGCAAAGTTGGTGAGAGACACTTGTTTGTTTTAACGGAGGCAAATTAAACCCGAGGGAGTAAGAAGGTCTGAAAGACATGGAGCAAACCGAGCTGCTGAAGCCAGAGACGCTGGACGAGCTGATCAAATGTCTGCACGACATCTTCGACAGTGACTACATCAATGTGGAGGAGGTCCAGGGTGTGATGGAATCTTATGAGAGCAAACCCCAGGAGTGGATGAAGTATGCAAAGTTTGACCAGTACAGGTAAAAAAAAAGAATACACACAACCAGTACCCTAGTACTGAGATATTACTGGTATATTCTGCTGATGCACATTGCACTCATGTCTGTCACAGTGGCCCAGTGAGCTGCTGTGAACCCGTTATATTCTTGTTATTACCTATTCTTTATAATGCCTCCATATTACATTCTATTGCAAATATACAAATCAAAAAAATGTGATGGCTGCTTTATAGAGGTGCATGTCTGACTTGAGAGAAATTGTGATCATAATACATTAAGGAAGGGTTATTTATAACGTTTGCAAACTACTAATTGCATGGATATGAATATCATCTTTTCTATCTTTCTTATTTTGTATTTTGTTTTTCTTGTGAAAGCACAAAGCCTGAGCTGTATGGAAGTGTGGGAAGTGTAAAGTTAAAACGTATAATCATTGGGCTCAGGATTCAACAAACATACAAAATACAATTTGGGAATGACATATTAACTAATATCATAAGAATTAGACCAATAAAATAACGAGATGCATAAAAAACAATAAAAGGAATAAGATAAAATAAAATGTTTTTGTCACATCAAGATACTTGTTTTTGTTGTTGTTTTTGTATTATTTATATGAATGCGGCCTGTTTATTATGTTATCAGTCTAAATTTGGTTTACGCCTGTTTTAGTGGTTATAGTTAGATCCACACGGTTTAAATTATATTGCAGCTCTATTCATTGATTTTGTGAAAAGCTCCATGTCGCAGTGTTTTGATGAGTGAGGGTCGGTGGAGGGAGGGTGCAGGGGACCGTCCAATCAACAGCGAGGACGGACACACACCCGCTGATTATTGCCGGGAGGTGGATGCATGTGTGTGTGTGTGTGAGTGTGTGTGTGCTTATACAGCTATCTTTGTGAGGACATTTTGGAATGTAAGGACATTTTGGCCGGTCCTCACTTTGTAACCCCCCCTTTAATGGTTAAGACTTGGTTTGAGGGTTGGGGTTAGAATGCGGTATAGGTTATGTTAAGGGTTAGGGTTAGGGGTTAAGTTTGGATGGCTAGAGTTAGGGTAAGGGGCTAGAGAAGGCATTATGCCAATGAGTGTCCTCACTAAGATAGAAGTACAAACCTGTGTGTGTGTGTGTGTGTGTGTGTGTGTGTGTGTGTGTGTGTGTGTGTGTGTGTGTGTGTGTGTTTTGGGAGCTGCAGCTGTCTCGGAAGTATTCGGAGCCTTTCAGAACCTCTCATGAGCTGCATGAAACGTGCAGAGTCTCCTCAGGTTTCTTACTTCCAACTAAACAGGGACACATTCAGGCTGATATCATGCTTCAGGTTATGGACGGATATAAAACAGACAAAGAGTAGTGGTAGGTCAGTGAACCCTCCCCCCCAACCCCTTCTTTGTTGTCTGTCCCCTGTGAGGTCCAGCTGTGTTTTTAGTGCAAGAGTCAGATTGTGTTTTCTTTGGCTTCTGTCAAATAAACAATATGACACATTTCCTTATTGTAAGACAGGTTGAGTGGATGGAATTGACCATATAAATAATAACCAACCTGTTGCACTTTGGCAAGACATAACAAAATAAATGAACCTCTTAACACAGGTGCACGCATCAAGCTTTAAGTTTGTCAAAAATAAAATGGATCTAAAATGGATTTATATCAACTTAAAAAAAAACTTCTACAGCTACATTTTCTAGTTACAGTGAAACCATGTCATGTGGATTTCCCTGAAACCATGAGCCACCTCAGATACATAATTTACCACACAAAACTTTTTCCTACTCCTTTAACCGGTTGTACGCTTCTTTTTTTCTTCAGGTACACAAGGAACTTGGTTGATGAGGGAAACGGGAAGTTTAACCTCATGATTCTGTGCTGGGGTGAAGGACACGGCAGGTGAGACGCTTCCACACGGAACACAGTGACTTACATGACAAAAACCTACTTCATATGTATATAATATGTATTATATGCAGTACATAAGACAATTATATTCATATATAATCATCCTAGTTTTGGTCTCATAGGTTACCGCAGATATATTTCAACTTATTATACGTATATTTTATATTTCAATATTTGTTGATGATGTGTATTTTAAATTCCAGTGTGTGATAATGATGTGTATTTCATATTTATAGTTAATATGTCCAGTGTCTTTGAGCATTGTTAAAAGCGCTATACAAATAAAAATGTATTTTAATTATTATTAATAATAATTTTATTTGTATTATTATTATTTGTATTATTATACCAGTTGTAATATAGTAGCTTTAAATTGACAAACCGATGTATTTGGATTAAACCCATGTAGATGAATCCATTGAAGCGAAGGTGTTTTATGAGATTATTTTCTCGGGTCAAGGTTCACTGATGTTTCTGTTCTATACAACAGATACAAGTGATTTTCTTAGGGCCATTATTTTATTAGTTGTTAAAGATAAGAGGGTCCAATGTTCCTCAGCCTCTTAGAAAGGCTGAGTCAGCACCCATTATTTGATGATATCGGTCGGACAAACCCCTTTGTCGGCAAACATCACCTTAATATCGACGATAGACCTGGAAGCGATTCGTTCAGATTGGATGTGCTGCAGAACTGTACTGCAGGGTCTTTATGTGAGGTCTCCAATAAGAGCAAGCACCTCATCCCTGCTGCAGTTCTCTCACATTCCCACTGTGGTGTGGACGTGGTTGTAACAGGGATGTGGTTTTTACCATTTTCAGTGTAAGTGTTACACACATCAGCTCTTGTGAGAGTTTTCTGGATATTTCTAGGCGTGTTTCAAGCCTCGGAGCGATCTGGACTGGTGCTGGGATTTAGTGCAGCACTGGGGATGTGGTGTACGTCATGGTTTACCAGAGTCTTAAAGAAAGTCTAATTTCTCACAGGAGCAGCCTCAATGTGTGACACATGTGTTACAGATTATTATTTTTGGAACAGAAACAGAATTACATCATGTTACGTGCACATTTTATGGATGAACTCAGCCATGCCAACCGGAGACACAGAGAGTTTATAAAAACACGAACTCTTCCAAATACAAAATCCCCTGGCCTTTAGACTAAATGCAACAGATATATACAAACGTTATAACTTTTTAGAATATTCTATGAACTTGTCGTGAAGAGTCAGGACGTTTTCTGATGCCGTGTCCCTCTGGGGTCCTTTTGACGCTTTGCAGCAGCATCCACGACCACACAGACTCCCACTGCTTCATGAAGCTGCTCCAGGGTCAGCTGAAGGAGACGCTGTTCGAGTGGCCCGACTGTAAATCTAACGGAGATATGGTGCAGAGGTCGCAGAGGATTCTCCAGGAAAACAAGGTTGCTTACATAAACGGTGAGAAACTCAAATTGGTATCTCTATTTGTGCTCAGGACACACTCACATTGTGTTGCCGCAGCTAAACTGCTGTGATTTGTACAGTAGAGCAAACGTCCTTTACATGTTCTGTTCCTCACAAGATATGCTGCTGTGACTTATCTCAGTGTAATGTGTTTGAATCGATAGGCCTCACAGTTACCAGCCACTGAACTGAAATATTTAGGTCTCCCTCGAACCCGAATCTGTGCTTTTCACAGAGTCAGCAGAGCCCTGGTGTGATGTTTGTACTGAGTCGAGGCCTGTGAGCCCCGTTTCACAGCATTCCAGTGGTATACTCTGTCTAAATGTATGTTGCTTGTTCCTGTGTGCGTCTCTGTGTGTCTGTGTGTGTGTGTTTGTGTTTGTGTGTGTCTGTAGACTCCCTGGGCCTGCATCGTGTGGAAAATGTCAGCCACACTGAGAGTGCAGTCAGTTTGCACCTGTACAGTCCCCCCTTCCAGGCGTGCCAGACCTTTGACCAGCGGACAGGCCACAGGAACACTGTCAAGATGACATTCTGGAGCAAATACGGAGAGAGGATTCCTTTTGTAAGGGGCTTTATTTCATTTCTATTGCTTTAATACATGACATGACATTAACAGTTACATAACCAAGGGGGAAAAATCTTAAAAACCTTTTTAAAGTCAAATTCTGTCACTGGGATTCATGAAATAAATGGACCCAAATATATCAAATCCATCCAACCCATTCTATCGGAGTTCTTTTCTTTTTCTATTTCTAGATTTACAGAAATATGCAAATCTACATACAGAACTGCTCAAACGTACATATTATATATATATATATATATATATATATATATATATATATATATATATATATATCCCATTACTTGCCAACACCCGGCACTTTAGTCTGTCTTTTTAATACCACCCACAGGATAACGACAAACATTTAATTGAGCACACACAACCACCTCCACCCTCTGTAATGTACCTCCTTCTGAGCAGGATGTGGGGACTTTTAATAGTGTGCTGCTGCTAACATTAAGTACAGCAGCACCCCTGGAAAAGAAGAATGTTTTATGAGTAAGGTTTTCTATCGGTTTCCATATGCGGCTGCTGTTTCAACAGAAATGTTGCTGTAGTGCGCGAGAAAAGTTACTCAATGAACAAGTGGGCGCTGTTCACGGAGGAAGTGTCATCATTTATCAATGGACCTTATGAATGTAAAACTTTCTCTTATTTCTAATTTGAAAAACTTTAATTACACAAGAATGGAAATTACACTAAAAACAGAGGATGTGAAACAAGAGCAGCCTCAGTGTTGGACCTCTGCCTGCTTCAGCCAACAACAGCGGCCTTATCTGAAATCTACCAGTTGTATAAGCATACCCTGACCAAGCTCTCTAGTTAGTGCGTTACATTGCAACACAAAGCAGCGGAGATAAGATAGTAGGAGAAAGCATGCAAGCCTGAGTACACAATGACCTTAACACACGCACATGAATCATTGTGGTGGTTCCAGCTTGAGGATTTGGGACAGAGAACCAGTTAGCTGCTGTGTTGTCCAGGTTTAGCCTTGAGGTGGACGTACTTAAGCGACACTGTAGCTATTGTGTAATTCACTGACCTGACCCCATTGATTCACTGTGTCTCACTTTCGCTTTCTCCTTCAGGGGACCACAGCCTCTCAAGAGAACAACTAACGGGAACCCGAAGGAGGACCCCGCATGACGAAGACACTTGCGTTTGAAATGACAATGTGAGATGGATCCAAGGGAAGTGAAAAGCAGAACCAACTATGACTAAGCAAGTCCGTGTTAAAAATAAAAAAATGAAAAAAAGATCCGGAGCGGACCGGTTCAAAAGGACAACCCGGTAATTAGAATGGCTTTATCGCCGCCCAGTGTGAGCTTGGCAAATACTGATGAGCGCAGGATGAATGCATGAATAGGCTCGGACATGGACTGAATCTGCCTTTTGTTTGCCCGGCCGGAGGAGACCCTTTTCCAATAACAACATTCCTGTCTGCCCATGACCTGTGCACCCACATTTCTCTAAAGTTATGGCCCATAATCGAAGAGTAGAGCGCAAGCATTTAAAAAAACAACAACAACATGAAAACTGGAAGATATTGCTGTTATAGTGTTTCTCTTAAAATTTCTCCACGTCAAGGAAAAGGAACACACGAATCTCGATGGAGCACTTTTATATAACTGTGTTTAGTTTGTACCACTCTGAATAGTTTTAACACCTGTTGAGCATTGTGATGAAATGTAACCCTGTTTGTACAGTCTGATTCAAGAGAAAGAAAGTGTTTGTTCTGTTTGCGTTCTGGATGAGGAAGTGTAAAGCTTTAGAGTTGTGTTGTTTTTAAAAGTGTGATGCTTTTGTAATTTATTTACAGAGTACTCTGTCCGTGGAAGGAGTGTTTAAATCAGCCAGCGACCGTGTTTTCTCCTAAATGTGTTTTGACCAAGAGAGATTTTAGAGAGGGACTATTTTTTCTTTTTCTTTTTTGTTATTGGCAGATCCAATGTGTTTAGATTAAAAGCCTTTTTTTCTCTCTCAGGATTTTGGCATATTTTGATTGTAGCTGTATTTATGAAGTGTGTAGTTTTGCAGCATAGCACCTCTCATAGCTCTGTCAAACGCATGCCGGCTTTCTGTGATGCAGTAAATTATGAATCTGGCCATGACTGTAGACCATTAAACACGATTACCCTTTCACACAACTGCAGTTTGGGCTGTCTTTACTGTTTCATGTTAAATATTTTATACTTATTATTGAGTAACATTACTACTGTCCATACCACCCCAGCTTATACTGCTGGGTGGTATGCACAGTAGTAAAAAAAACATCTTAAGAGTAATGTTAAGGAAGTGAAGTCCCGCCTCTTGATGTTTGGGGTTTTTTGATTGTTTCTATATTTCCATGACAACGAGTGTAACTTGTCAACTCAGAGATTTTCAACAATGAGCAGCAGACATATTCTGAACAACAATCTATGATATGAAGGGATTCACTTGTTATCGCTGGCACTGTGTTACAGGATCACTCAATGAATACCTGTCTGATTTGTGTGTGTGTGTGTGTGTGTGTGTGCTTGTGTGTCTTGTGTTCTATATCACTGAGGGAAATGTTACGACCTTGGGTAACTGTGATGGCACCAAAAGATCGGCTTCATTAGTTCCTGCTACGTGGGGGATGTGTTATCTCCTATTGACTCCTCTATCAAATTAGAAGCTAATGAAAGTAGGCTTGTCTGCCTCTAATGGCGCATTGCTCGTCACATCAGTGGAAATACAGCAATAGATTAACATTGATTAACTCGGTCTGGCACAAGCCTGGGCAACAAATAAATAAAATGCACATGTTGGAATTTGTGAATTAGTTCAGAAGAAAAATTGATTTGTCATTAGATTGACCAATAAAAAGATAACTTTAATAATGCACTGATAACAGCGTAGATATGAGTGCCAGACTCACATTAATGTCTCCATGGCACGATAAGATTTGGACGGAAAAATTAGTTTTGTGTGAAAGTGTGACGTCAAATGACAATGCATTTTTCCTCACTAGTGTCTTTATGCTGTTTTTACATGTGAGCAATTTGAAGATGCACAATGTATTCTGTGTTTTTTCTGAGCTTTGATTGTGGTTTTTGAAGGTGGGTATTTAAGTCCTGCAGGAACACCGTTTCCATTTAGATCTCAGTTTTCAGCGATAAAAAAATTAGGCCTTCATCAGGAGATGGATTAAGTCACATGGACTCATCCAAAATTAATCTCCTCATGCGTGCTGCACCAGGCTGGTTTTCACTTTCGCCCTTATTCAGCTAAAGAGGCCATTTCTCTCAGATTTATCTTTATTACTGACAGTTTGGTGAACCAACAAACACGCGTTTCCATTTCCCCATCGAGGGACTAATAATTATCTTATCTTATCTTTACAGTCACACGTCATCCTTGTTTGCCTTCACCCAGTGTATTGGGGAGCTGAGGTTGTTGAATACAGTTCCTCAGGGTTTCTCAGCAGCAGGTCAACCATGGGATGGCCTCCAGCCAGAGTTACGTAATGCAGAGCGACAGCCCCCATTGCCCCCGTGAAGCACCTGTTTTGTAAGAGGCCATGATCAGCGTGTGCCAGGCAGGATGCAGCCTCCTGCAGAGCCCTTTATCGATCGTGGTGCTGCCTATCAAGTGATTCATCCATCAATAAAAGGAAGGAACAGTGCAGAGTCAGAACACTGCTGGCTGATGATTTATCCACAACAACAACCACAGGATGTTGAGCTTCTTGGCTGGAACCAATAAAGCTTAGATTATATCAACATTCACTGTAAAACACTACGCATTACTCCTTATACCATGATAGAAATCATCTAAAAATAATATTTGTCATTTCACAATCCGAAACATGAAATGAGCGTCAGCTGCAGATGCCAAAAGCAAACGTTATTTGTTGTGTCATCACAATTATGTTACTCATATGATGTGATATTTTGCTGGCGCTGGACCATTGGTTATGGAGCCCTGATTCATATAATAAGTTGGTGAAGACCAAATATACTTGAATTAGTTCATTTTACATTTGCATTGAACAGGTATTTGCTGAATGTCTTAGAGGAAAGAATTATCAACTTTACTAGACCGTAATATATTGTTCATTTATTGTGTCCTGCATGTAATTGGGGGGGAAAGAATAAATGCAGCTTTATGAAATAGTATGAACCCCATTGTATAACATGTTTCCATGACATCCGACATGACAGCACAAAGACAAACTGCAGCCTTGAACCTTCCCTTGTACCTCCGAGTCATGAGAAGCTGTTCAGGACTTGTCCTGTGAGTATTTATTTGTATAATTTATATTTTAAAAATATAATGTTATTAAAGATAGATTCACGAGGTTTTATTCATGCTGTACTTGAGTTTGAATTCAACTTTTACCTTTCTACCCTACCATACCCATTCCACTGTATTTAATTACATTTTATTTGCATTATGCCAAATGATCACATACATTATCTCAACACACTTGTCCTTTTGGTTGTCTTTATCTCTCCCAGTGTACTTGTCTTCAAGAGTTGTACTTGGCCAACAATGACTTGTTATTGGCTTCATACTGTATATAGGGGGGAGGAGGCTTATATTCTGTTTGTCAATATGTCAAGCACATCAATTCATTCTTCGTGGAAAAAAATGTTTTATGCAATATTTGGAATCATGCAATTTTCAGTGTCATTATCAATTACAAAAGGTTTTTTCCAGTTTGATTTCCTGTCTGTCATTTCAAGGAAAGTGCTGTGTGACAAGTGTCATGAACTTTACTGTTTAAAAACTCTGAGTTAAGTCATCAGAACTAAGAATTGAAAGTTGCAACATTGTGAATTTATAAGTGAGTGAACAGAAGTAACAATTTTAAGCTGTAACAAATCGAAAATATAAGTTACTTCAACTCTATGTTAAGTTGACAGAAGTTAGGATTCAATGTTGCTACAATGTAATCATCAACTATGTGTTGAGTTAAGAGAAATAACAATTGAAAGTGTAACTAACTCAAACACAAAACTTAAAACAATTTTGAGTTTAATTGCCTAACTTAAAATTTTGCTGAAGTCTATTGGAGTGGGAGTTGATCTTTATGAAAAATGAGGAATATTTAGGGGGCCAATACCCTTGATTGCAATTTGGTGCCAAAATTTGGTGATAAAAATGCAGATGTGTTGGGCCTTGACTGAGGCCTGAGCTCTTCCTCGTGCTATTCTGGTTACTTATTTATTTGTCGTTTTCACTTGGTGAAAATGTCTTTCTTCCTTAATGCTTCCTCTTGATGTCATCGCACTCAGCATCACATCATTTGCTTTGTCCTGCGCTTTAATAAAATGATCACAATATTTAAGTTTTCCTCTTTCACTTCACCCGACTATTTTCACTTCAGTGACATTTCCGGTGTAGAAATGGAAACAAACAAAACACGACACTTGAACAAAACAATAACACACGTTCTTGGACTATATGCACACAGTCCAGAACAAAATGAAGAGTGTGTGATAAAAGGAAAACAGCAACACCACAATAAAGATTAAAAAAACAAGATAAACCATGTGAGTGTAAGTGATAAAAACAAACACGGTTTTCACGAGTGACCTTTTCACCTTTAAAGTTATATTGAATGTGGTCAGAACTCTTTTTAAATACAGTGCTGCAGCCTGTATGACTCACCTGTATAAACTGTATGTTCTATTACAAAATGTATTCTGTTCTATTTTTCTTCAGTTTGAAAGATGAATGCAAACCCCTGAATGAATGACTTGACAGAATGAATGTCATGAGTGTAGATGCTGAACTTGGCTGGTTTCTCTCTCCCTGGTGTGGAATGCAGTAACAACACTGGTCTACTTGTCTTACTGGAATATTTGGAAGTGTGTCAGTTTTCATGTGGTGTTTGGATTGTTGTACCGGTTTGTCACTCCAGCTCCATAGGGATCTCTCCTCTTCGTCCAGTGGTCTCCGTGTCTGAGGAGCAGCTCGGGTAATGGTGGAGATCGTGAAACGTTTCAGCATTTTTCACACTGTTTTTCAGATTGTTTTCTGTCTGCGCAGATTCAAAGGGCAAAGTAGAGTCTTGGATTGTGTCATGTGCTATGGGATCTACGGCAGCTTCTTAACAAGTGGACGAGCTCTGATAATAACACTTATCGAAACAGACTCAGTACATTGATAGTGAGACATTCATCCATACACTAAGTAGTACACATGCTGTAAACTGAACATACAGTGGCATGACAGCCCATTGTTTTACTGCACGAGGTTGATAACAGTCCTGTTCTTCACCTTTAACACCTTGGGCTTATCAATTCATTTTATTACCTATGTATATAACATTTAGATTATTGGCGTTAATGCTTCAATGAATCCAACTCTAATAATAAAGTAAAATGTACCAAAGCTACACTGACCATTTCCAATTTTTATTAAAAACAAACCTTTAATGAATGTTTGCCATACATTGTTTTTCATTTTTGTGTGTAACTGCATTTTATTACTGGTTTATTACTGGTTGTCTTAAATTATTTCTTTCTGTCACACACTTTGTAACTTTGTTACTGGAAGTTTAATATAAATTAAGGTTATTATTGTCATTATTTGCACAATGACCTGTAGTGTCAGTTATTCACAGTCACGACCTCAGCTTTGTCTGACTCTGGTTTCTTTCCTACAGCGCATTGTTTTTGGCATTTTAAACACTTTTTGAAGTAAGAGTGAAAGTTAAATCCACTTTCACTCTGACCTCATATTTTTCTTTGCTTCTATTGTTCAATTCTGGTAAAGGCTAAAATGTTGTGTGACAGTAACACAAGTTGAGGAGTCATTAATACAACTTAACCAAAATGAGTCAAATCAATGGTGCGGTAACATGCATATAACATTAGTCCCCATGGAGTCAGTGAGAGAGCGGATACAAAATCCCTGAGTATTATTTTCATGAACGTGACATTAGTTCTTTTAAAAATGACAGATGGCCTTTAAATGAGATAAACGTGATTAATTAATACCATGACTGGGATGCTGCACACATGCCTCACCTAAAGTAATCAGCTTTGACTTCACTGTACTGTGAGTTTTAGATTTACTGACATTAGGTCAAGGTTGTTTCACATCATGACACCTTCTATAATCACCATCGACTGTCACTCTAAGAAAATAAACAGTGAAATGCATATGAGTAACAGGAAGTTAAAGATCAGTGAGATACAACTCAAACACTGCCTAACATGCAGTTTAAATCGTGCAATTTCTGCTCCTGTGAAGAGAGCTGTACTTCTGGCGTTCACAGTGTTTGGTTCTCACTGCTATTGGAAAATATGCACAGTCCAACAGAACACTATGTTCCGTTCAACCGCAGAAGAATCTCGCTGTGGTTCAGTTTTTCTCTCTCAACAGAAGCTGCAAAAAAACAGACTGTGCAAAACAGAATCTGGTCCTGTAGAGAAGTTTCTACTTTTAGACTAGACACAGGTTCCTTCAAGTATTTAGACAGAATTCTATCCACTGACATTCTGAATACAAGACAAGTAACAGTGAAAGAGGGAAACTTTTATCAACACATGAATTGACAACAAATGCGAGTAAAACCTACATGTTAAACAAGTAAACAGCCATGTTTAGATGATGTGTCAGATGTGGCACAACACATCAGTATCATTAGTCAATATTTAGTCAGTAGAAGTTCTTGGCACTGCACTTATAAACAAGTTTCAAGCATATTAAAACCTCAAAATCCTGGTAAACTTGGGAAGAGCTAACGGAATAATTCACTATACTGGTGCATTTATGATATTTCTTTGACTGTGGAGTGACAGAAGATTGAAAATATATAAGTGCAAAATATCTCTATCAAAAATTGCTAAAATAAGAAAACAAATATATACATTCAAGTTTTTAACTCAATTTATATTTCACATAACCTGGAACTTTCACTCTGCTTTGTCTTAGATGGAGTAAGATGTTTGGTTGACTTCTCAGTCTCTCCTCATAAACATGAATAACCTGAGGTTGAAGGTGTAAGAATTTTGGTCTTGTGGCTTCTAAATCTTTATGAAATATGAGATCTTCATCACAGCCTTTATAAAAGTGATTAAGAACAAAGAAGTGACAGAGGGAACGTTGAGGAGATGGCGACGAGAACAGACTCTTGCCAAGCTTTTTGTGTTCCTCTGATCAGAGGGATGAATTCACTAAGTGCCCTCCTGAACCCCTCGGAGACATGACCTGCTCCAGACTCTCCCTCCCAAGATAAGCTTTCTCCTCTGAACCAGACTGACTTGTAGTCACTAGCCTTCCCTTTCAACTGATCCTTGACGCTGCTGATCCCACTGACTCTTCCTTGTCACTTAACATGTCACTGACGCTCGATCTGACAGATATTTCACCGCGAGACCCATTGCTATGGGAACTGTGACTTTGAGCATTGCTGTATCCATGGGAACCGTTTCCGTGATGTGAGTAGCTCCGGTGAGAGCTGCTATTGCTGTTGCCATTGCTTTGTTTAGTCTGAAACGTTTCCCGGAATGACTTTTGGCTTCGGAAACTGTGCTCTGAACCTGAGTCATGCTGTGTGTCCGGCCTGGCATAACGATCTGGTTCCTCCTCTCCGCCTACACAACGTTCTTCTGCCGGTTTATTGAAGGTCACATCAAGTAGCCTGTTATTGCACGAGGACCCCCGGACAGAGGATGAGGATCTGGGTGTGGTGGTGTCAGCACCAGGGGGAGCAGGCGGGGGGGCGTCTCTTACCTAAAAACAGAAACCGGCAGTGCCTTAATCCTGAAATTATATTTTAACCCTGGTTCCCTGAGTAGGCGCTTAGTCTTATCAAAAATATAAATCAGGCCTAACTTGACTTTGAGGTCAGGTTAGTCCTGTAGAAGGAAAGTAAGTGGTGCTGTTCAATAATTTAACAAACATGTCATCTCAGTTGGTCAAATTGACTCTCTGCTCCTGTTTTTAAAACTTCATGAAACTGAAACACTTTAAGGGAAAACCTTTCCCAAACACTGCTTTACATTTCCTTACCAGAGAGAAGGCCTCCGTCTGTGCCTGGACATCCCGTCGAGTCAGTGATGGCGCAGCATCAAAACGTGTTCTGCTAGTAGAGGAGAGCTGAGGTTGTCCCACAGGTTGGAAATCGGACTTGTCAATTCCAGCAATTGAAGCTAGCTGACCGAGGCTATAAAAAAGAATATAATATTAAATTGAATTTAGGGCCCTAAAGTTACACATGCATTTCATTCATATACTAAAAATAAATCTGATATTGAAAAAATAACAGCTCAAGTCAAAAACTTCCCACCAAGGTGTCATATGCAGATTAATTCAATGAAGATAAAAGGATCTGGTGGAAAATAGTAACAAGCATCCCCGTATGAGGCATAAAAAAACACAGGAGGCCCATGGCTCACGTATACAGTTGTTTTCCAGTATTAGGAAACAATGTTCTAAGAATACAAGGGTTTTCTGTTGAACCATTAATAAGCAAATTTAATAAAAAATGGAAAAGTAAAATTAAGAAGCTGCAGAGGAAAGTTTGTCAGCAAAATGAACAAAATGTAAGGCTCAAGAAACATAATGAATATTTAACTAAGCAATAATACATACAATTTATTGATAATAGTGAGTAATGATTGTTTAAGCTGCCTCAAAATAATTATATTAAAACCCGAAATATAAATTTAAAGTAGCCATTAATAGATTAAATAAAAATAACTCTCAGTGGGGAAAGTACGAAACCCTATTAAGATCTGGAGTGTGCACCAGATATCCCAGTGGAAACCTTAGGACTATTTTAAAAGTTGTGTAGTTGAACTTTCTTTAAACCACTGAGGCCCAGAACCAAAGTGTTGCAGTCCCATTCAAACTGTAAACTGTGCACCCACCCAGCGTCCCTGAGGAGATCCAGGAAAGCGTGGAACTTGTTGAATGAGCTCTCAATACTCTCCAGTACGGCCTCGTCTTCAAGAACACTGACGGCAGGAGGAGCTGATCTGGAGCCAGTGGCTGAAAGCACCTCTGACAGGGAGCGGTTGGCATCACGAAGACGAGAATTCTCCATCTCAAACTGAAGACAATTGGGGAAAAATAACAGGGTGTCATCTTTCATTTTCTAACTTAGAGAGCAAATAAACACACAAAACATCAGGATCAGGGCGTGTCTATCTTTGTAGGAGTGCACTTATGTGCCTACATGCAAGTCTATGAAAACCTAGAGCATGTGGTTTGCATGGTACCATTTATGTGTTTTCATGACAGACAATTTTCCCTGCAGGACTAAGTATATGGAAAATCATTTATACAGCAGCCGGACAAGGAGTGCAGCTGTGAAGGTACACAACACTTGCATGGACTGAAAAGAGCTTTAAACTAAGGGTGTCACTGTGTATACTCTGCTAAGTCAAACTTATTTTTAAAGAAAATCACTACCTCCATAAGCCTTGACTTAGCTCTCAGTCCGGCTCTGCGCTCCTCTGCCAGCCTCAGACGACACTCTCTCAGCTCCATCTACAGGACACACAGAGGAACAGACACACAAACACAGTATTTGAGATCCAGACATTTGCCGTCACCAACAGGACATAAAGGTTCCTGTTTGGCTTCGATGCTGTTGTGACCGACCTGTAAGCGTTCAAACTGTCGGTCAGTGATCCTGTCCTGGAGATTTAAAGCAGATGGTCTCTGCTCCACCTCCACCACAAATCCTTCCTCTTCGTCTTCTTCTTCTTCATCCTCCTCTCCATCTGAATCTGAATCTACAGTAATCTTCACTGTAGCTCCAACCTAAATAAAATCATATATTTCAACAGATGTTGTGTGAGTTTAAAACCAGTTTTGCTCACTCACTGTCAGGTACATCAACACAACAAGGAAGCTCACCTGGAAGCTTTGTTCTGTCACAGTTCCTCCAGGAGGCAGACCTCTGCAACAGATTCATCCAACATAAGATTAGTCTTTGTCTTGATTCAGTTAGTGATATTACAGAAAGCCCCGGAGAATGCTTTTTAAATATAGGAAGTGTAATAGTGAAATAACAATAAGTCTAAAACTTAAAAATTGGAATACACTTTGTTTTTTTAACCCATAATAAATGAGTGAGCCAACATCTCACCTCTGGCGTCCAGCTCGAGCAGCAGTACGCCAAGGAAGGAAACTGGAATGGGAATGGGGCTTCGGTGCCTGAGCATCAGTAGAACTCTTCCCTTTAGAAGCAGCTGCACCAGAAAGAGAGTGATGTGACAAACTGGATGTTACAGAACAACAGACCTGCTTTCTGCAGGCAGTTATACTAAGAGTAACGGCCACAAGCCTCTTGATGAAGTGTTCACCTAAATTTTAGACAAATGGTAAAAACAAGTCACCGAAAGTGAGACGGATGAATGGAAAAATGAACCTTTAAAGTCAAGTATAACCACAACAGTATTTTTTTATGAGCCTGAAGATGCGTTTAGAGAAACATTTCCAAATTTCAAATTAATAAAATATACTTATTTATTTTACTGGCTGATTGTGTTGTCACTACCAATATAATATTAGTGGTTATTTTGTTTGACTAAAACTATATTGTACTTTGTGGAAAATACCAGAAAAAGGCATGTTTGAGGGAATCAAAAAGCGCTTCCACACATACCGATCCTAAACAGAGCTTTTCTTCTCACTGTTTGTCTCTTTGGACCAGCTGCTCTCTGTGGCTCAGTGGTCGCAGGCTTGATCCAACAGTACTAAGAAAAGAGGCAACAATAGAAAGATACAAGCCATTCAAAACATATCCAATACTAAACATGGTGCGGATGCAAAGACACAACTCATGCACATAGAATTTGAACATTTGTTGTTAATGAGAGTATTAGGTGCAGACACTGACCTCTGGTGACTGTCCATTAGCATTTGTCAGCACTTTCTCTATTATATTTTTAATAGGGACCTTGTCTGTAAAGGAAAGAAAAAACATTTAGCAGATAAAAAAATGATTTCCCAGAGATTCTTGTTTTGTTTTCAGAGATGTTTTTCAACAGTACAGTAAACACAGTATGACGGCGCAGTTAGTGTTCATTTCGTATGAAAATACAACATATTCAAAATGTTGAGAATTAGCATGCAGTTGGCACGGCTAAATAAAAATGAAACAATGTGCTAGCGTATAGAGGGTACAATGTGTATTACACCCACAATTCAAGAGAACTGTGTGAACCACACAACATCAATAATTCATCAAACTGGCCACAGATCTACGCAGTGTGCGACTTTGATTGAGAGCTTCTTACCGACTAAAGGGTTACTACGGATATCCAGCACACAGAGAGAAGAATTTGTTTTTAAGGCTTGCAGCAGATGATGAGCTCCTTCGTTGGACAGACCACATCTCTGCAGGTCCACGGCTGTTCAGCAAGTCACAGAATAGAAACAGAAAACCTGAGCAAACAACAAACCAAAATACATTCTCTTCTGTTTGACTCAGACCAACACTTACTAACCTTTAACCCAGAGGTCCTCGGCCAATTCATGTGCGAGAGCAGCAGCACCTCGGTCCCCGATCAGAATGTTACAGTTGAGGGTGACTCGGCGGAGACCTCCCATTCTCTGGAGATGTGGCTGCCGATACCTCAGGGACTCTGCCCATGCAGTGCCATGCCTCTGCATTCCCTGATGCTGAGAAAAAACTTTACATTATTACAAATATGGACATTTTTAAATACATGTCTTAATTGAAATAATATTGTTTGATTTATTACATGCCACTTCAGTATAAAATGTCAATACCACATTAAAAACCTATTATGCCAGATCAAGCTTTAAAAATGTAATATTACACCTTGATTATGTTGGCCATATGCTCTGCTCCTCTCCAGGTGAGATTGCATCCAGTGAAATCCACCGTCCTGATGCTTAATGAGTACTTAACACTTTGGCAAATCACTGAAACACATGAAGAGGCCAGTTAGATAAGATGCTCACAGACAGCGTACAAACTCCAGACAACTGTCTGAACATTGAAAGGAAATGATACTGTGAATAAACATACCCTCCAAGCCCTCATCAGATATTGGACAATTGGCGAAGGATAGGTTTTCCAAGGAAATAGTTCTTGCCAAACCCTGGAAAAGAATACATATGGCTGTTTGAATCAACTTTACCCAGATCTATTGTTTCCAAACAACCAAAAGAAATGTTTCATTCTCCAAGACATCAGGAATCCCCGTGGTTTATGAAAAAAGATCTCTTGATTCTGTGCCAGTCTCTCTAAATAAAATTAAATAAAACAACAAAATAACTTCACACACTGTGAATAATATCCTCAGTGTTTTCACCTTTGTCAATGTGATGAGATCCCTCTCTCTCAGTGGAAGTCCATTCAACCTCAGAGTCTTGAGGTTGGGTGAAACAGTCAGACACTCTCTCAGCGCTTTGCACAACTTGAATGTCGAGTCCTTCGAGCGAATGGCTGGGATCTTCTTCTTGAAGTTGGACTTATAGTACCTTCTATCTGAAGATGATGAAGATACGATTAATGTTTATCAAAAAAAAAAGGAAGTTTCTTATTTAACTTACGAATACAGGTACACATCCTAGGTTGATAAGTAGATATAAACTACCTTTTCACTTATAGTTGTTGAAACAGGTTTATTTGGGCCTTACCTGCAGCTCCAGAACTAGCTTGGTAAGTGCTGCTTACTGCAATGTGGGTCAGCTGTTTGTTGATGGAGATTGAGGCGAGAACCGGTGGCCAATCCGTCACTTTGAGCCTGTCTCCATTAAAGTCCAGGGTCCCTTTGTCAAGGTTCGTCTTGACAGCTGCGAGAGGGACTAATTCCTGGCTGGCACAGACAAAGTCATAGTACGCCATAAAGTCCTGGGCACCCTGCCGCCGAATCTGAGCACTGTCCTGAACCATCTTTGATCTAGGAAGAGAAATACTTTTAAGAAATCATTTAAAGGACATGTAAAGGCTAACAGGGACATGCTGTCCACTGGTAATACTGGAAATACCTATCACAAACTTTATATCTCCACCATCTTTAAGTTTTACAGTAAATGGCTGCCTTAACACAATTCATTTCTGCAACATGTATACACAGTACACACATATGGACATCATCATTACTGCTTTTACCCAGTTTAATTGCGGTGGCTAATCTATGTATTCGGGAACTTCATTCCACATGCATAAGCAGACGTGCAGCAGTATGGATCCCAAACACAGCTTTCAGTTTAAATCACAACTTCTATATATTTTATCAAATCAGTCGACGTGCAACTTGTGCAGCAGTATGGATCCCAAACACAGCTTTTAGTCCAGTGCTGTCTTTCCTGATTGCAAATATCACACATTGAAACTTGAACAAATAAAAACGAGACGTCACAACACCATAGCATGAATTAAAAGCTTAACTATTTAGTCTGGCTGGTATTTTAAGTGTAAACTAAGTTGAAAGCTCTCGCTGCACTTTGTGTTTACTTTGGTTGAGCTAGTGGCGTTAGCATGCTAAGCGCCTAGCGACCGTTGCTAGTGATGGACACTTGCTCCGGCAGCTCTTCACTTCCGCATTAAACTACATTTCATCAGACTCAAGCTTTCTGATTTACCTTTCACATGGAAGCCGAGGCTCTATCTCCCTGGCTCGGTGTCCATTAACCACCGGGACAACTTCCCCGGTGAGTTGTTGTTGTTGTTGACGACGCGAAGCTAAGTGGCGTCAGAGCGGAGCCTCTTCGTCACTGCTCTGCGGCGTCACCCACAGCTCTGCCGCCCACTAGCGGAGAGGAGGCACACACGCATCCCCTGACAATCAGTAAACCACAGGGGCCTTCAGGGGTCACAGGGGGTCCTGGCAAAGAAGGGGACTGATTTACTTTCACAACATATTCATCCATATGTAGCAAACTGACAAAGGTTGAAATTCTACTGATGTGATGTGACAATGCCAAATAAATGTAGCAACACAGTCAGAATCAGAATTCTTTTATTTGCACATTCAGGAAATTGCCTTGGTGTGGTTTGTGCACTGTACATAAAACAACAATATAAAACAACTGCATATGCACGGCTGGGCTGGTCAAACAAAATGGGGTAACCGCCAGAGGCACCCAGACCCTCAATAACCCACAATACTGTATATATAATTTCATCCATAAAGTATGATTAATTGCAAGTTTATTAGAAATGTGTATCATTCAGTATCAACAAAATCTAGTCCTCCATCTTGTGGCCCCGCAGAGCAGAGGTTCCTGAGAGCTGAACTGTTTTAGTTTGTTTTGAGCTCATTTGTTCTTAAGTTATTTTTTCTTCAAATAAATAAAATTGCTTGCCAGCAATTAACTGACAGGTGTTGTGTGCACAACAGCATATTCTGTACACTTTTGTTATGCTGATCAACAGTCACAAGCAAAAGTTTGGGATTTATTGCTGAACAATTATTTTAACAGTAAAGTAAATATATAATTACACCTCAATTAGGTAAAGATGTCAAGTGTAGTGAACCATAGCATTTATTTCAAGTTCCACAGTGAGTGAAAAACAACCTCAGAACATTTTGCTTGTGGAACTGAATTTTATTTGCACATTAACACGAAGGACAAGAAATTAGTAAATATCCTCCTGAAGTGAATTTTTTTTATATTAAACATGAAAACTGTAGATTAATCATATTCATAAACACAATACGAAACTCATACAATTCAGGGTTCAAGCAAATTAACCACAAGTCTTCTAATTGAATCCACAAAACTCTGACACATCTCGCAACTCTAAATACGAGCTATGTCCCCTTGCGGCTCCCGTAGTTGTTAGCATGTAGCTAGCTGTTGTTAGCTTCTCACTACAGTTGGTCACAGGGGCCGAATAAAGAGTCGACGACAAAGCAAAGTAAGTTCAATCAAGTGCTTCAGGTTCCTGGGTTCATACCAGAGACGTCACCGTGTCAGGCTGGATCTCGTTGAGTTAATATTACATCTATAGTTCCGGTTAGCTGAGGAAACACGATTGAGTTTGTCAATGTTTTCATGTGAAGCAGAAAAAGAAGACAATCATGTTTTGGGGTAAAATGAATTCCAGGGTTTGCTCAGTGAAATGTAGATTTGAACCACCGGTAGTTTGTAGCCACTGAATCTGAGGATGAGCCATAATAACAATAAACAGTAAAAAATAACGTCTCTATGTTCAATAAGTGTCTCAATTAGCTGAACTCCTGAACCACATCCCAGGATCGAAAGGTGTTTACTGTCAGATATGAATATTGTCCAATATCTAAATCTATTGAATGAATCTCAGCTTGAAACGTTGATGAGAAGTTCAATTCATATCTAACTCGTTGCTGATGGATTTTCTATCATTTGACTAAAGCTGCTGATTTAATAAAACACTTCTAGCTCCTATATTTTATTATTATTTCGCACTTTTATTTTTATTTGATCACATATAAAGATTAGCACTACACCCTAACAATCCGCTGTGGAGGCATTGTCTATGTTTTATATTAATATTTATATATGATTTAATTGGTTTGTGCTTTCGTATATGTATTTTAATCCATATGTTGTACTGTATCTTGAGTTGACCCGGCATCAATTCATAATTATCTGATGACTCCATTTAGTCCATAGAATCAGATTTTAGTATAAATTTGTCTAAATCATTTCTAGGATCCCAACTTCAAATGATATTCAATTTACAGTGGCACTGCACATCCTGACATTTGAAAAGCTCATAATAGAATATTTGGCATTTGTGTTTGATGAATTACAAAATGGGATTATTGTTAATCTGGTCATTCTCATAAAATGCCGGTTTCAAAGATTTCAAACATGCCTGTGTTCATTTTCTTTTGAAACATAAAAAACAAGGTTTCAAGAGATTAGGACTTTTAAACATGAAACATATGTTCACTCACATTTTTAATCACATTTCATCAAACAAGATCTTGAAAATCTCATTAACTCAACTATTCAAAACACCAGTAATCTTAGAAGACAAATTAATAACAGGCCTGTGCAGAGCTCCATGAAACAAAATTAAAAGTTTCAGATTACTGATGTTTCCTCTGCATCCAATCAGCATCCACTTATTGTGATATTTAATGATTTCTATTTTATAAGTGATGCTTACATGTTCTTAAAATAATGAATATCTTAATATATGATATACGTGTTTCAGAAATAAGATTGATTATTGCAGTATTGAGAATTATAAATCTGAATTATTGATTTTTTTACGTGGGCAAAATGAATCAGCCGATTACTTCAGCAGTTGTTAGTAGCAGCCGCAGTCCTGAACGGTTTTAACCAACCGCTAATGTAAAAGATAAGTGAAGTGATTCTCTCTCCATCAGTACAACATGAAGTGACGTCCATGAACCGGCAAATTGAAAATTGTGCGTGAGAGTCCGGGGGTGTCAGTCTGTCTGTGAAGGTCATTTCGTAATGAGCTCAGAGGTTCAATGGTTGTAAACACGCCATAAGTTGTATTCATGGAATCCTTCATTCTGCCTTGAACTCTCATCCGACAATCAGTGATGTAAAGGATCGTCTATACTGCTCTAAAATCAGCTCTTCTCTTCACAGGTCGAAGGATGGTTTTGAATCTGTGTCAGCCGCACTTTTACACAACAGTTCACTGCAACAAGGTGCGACACATTTCATGGATCTATATGGATGTAACTATAACCTTCTGAAGTTGTTTATTTATTAAACAAGTTCTGAGTATAAAACTGCTTCAGCGCCCGGGTGACATGTTACTATTGCTAACATCTGCATATCACAAAAAATAATCTGTCTAAGAATAGCTCTGATGTGTGTGAGACAAAGGGGAAGAAACAAGGTGTTTGGACCTTATATATAGAGTCTATGGTTTGGACGCAAGGAAGGAAGGAGGAGGAGGAGAAATATGTGAAAATAAAGAAGAGGGACCAAGTGTTGTGTGGAAGACTGATTCACCACTGACCTTGTTGGGTTCTTTTTATTGGACTTTACAAGTTTAATCATGGCTTTTAATAAAAAAGTTTCTTTTGCTCATTCAAGAATGTTTTTATCATTCGTCATATTGTTCCCTCTCCTTCCGCTAGAAGTTTTACAGTTTTCTGTTGCGAATGATTTATATTGTATTGTATGAGTTTGATGTGCGGCTCTCAGTAACATTTCCAACAAGACAAGCCTGTGAAACTAAACTTTTTCACAATCGTCGATGTTGATCATGAAATATCAACAATTTGCCAAAAACATCAAGTTTAATTAACATTATGAAAAACGAATTGTACAGACGAAAAGTTTGTCATGTTTTACACAATAAAAAATCATGTCCACCATTCTGAGCAGGGAGGTTTGTTAGCTGACATGTTGTCATTATGTGTGTTTAAAGGCAAACAATTCTCTAAATCATTTAAAATATATACTTTTAACAATGTTCCATTATTTTCCAACTGCAGCTTTGTGCAGACGGCTATGATGTCTCAAACCTTGTGTCAGCTGACCCCGCTCTCCAGAGGCGGGGCTTCAAGCTGGAGTACTTCCTACGTCCACCTGTGCAGGTAAGAGAAAGTTGTCGTACTGTGGTAGTTCACCTGCTTTGAATTATAAAAGCATGATCACATGTAAGATTACCTGGAGCCTCACATATGTTGGGGTAAGTATCTGACCTGTGACGTATTCATATGGCGACTGACTTCCTTTTGATTTGAGCAATGAAATCATTGATAAGGGAATCCGGGAAAGTGGTAAGTGTCTAAATTCTCCTTAAGCGCCAAATATTAGAAAGGCAATACTTGTAATGACTGAAACCAAGCAACGTTGCCGATCATCTTTCTCACAGAAGGGGGGCTACTCTCAATCTCATTAGCCGTTTTCAGGCATGAACTCTGGAAAATATCTGGACAATTAGGTCTGGATATTCTCCTGACACTGTCTATGTAGAAAGCAGCAGGAGATTGTCCAGTCAGACACACTGACAGCAACAGGAGAATGTCCGTAGCATTCAGCCAGGGGTGAAATGTAGTTCAGTGCATGTCCGAAGGCAGCTTTATTGTCAGGAATATAATGTAATTACTGCTGTCATCAGTACTATTATTAAATTGATCAATTTTTCCTTTGTCTTCTCAGGTAACCCTGAAGTTTGGCTTCCAGGTGGAGCTCTGCAGGGTGGATGTGGAGCTGTGGCCCTGGGGCATGGACCGAGGACAGGCCAGGAAGAGACTGGAGATCAGCACCAGCTCCGATCCGCTACCTTCTCACAAATTTAATCAAGGACACAAACGGGTTCAGCAAAAGGACAAAATTCACATGCAGGTTAAGCACCAAAACAAACTGAACAATAGCAACCGAGAGTGTGAGGGTAAATCCCATCATAGTAATGGCCACCCGTGGACTGTTCAGGCCCAACAGTGGGGGGAGGAGGCTGTAGGTGGGTACCCAAACAAGCATCAGATGGCCAAAGATCAGCCTCAAGCAAACGCTGACTCCCACCAACTTGAGGCCGAGTTTAAACTGGTGGGTCGGTGTGAACTTAGAGACTTAACCCGAGTCTGTTTTTCCCAGTCCAGTTTTCGCTCCCAGCCCCTGTTCCCCTCCCCACCTCCGTCACTACCCGCAAACTGTCGACAGGAGGAGCTGTGGAGCAGGGGTCCATTTTCGCTGGGCGCCGTGACGCAGCTTCGAGTGACCTTGGCGTTTGGCGGTTCCGCCTCAGCGCTGGGATTCAAGACTCTGTCTGTGTGGGGACAACCTGCTCGCTGCTGCCCTCCACAGGAAGTGGAGAGGATCAAAACGGTCCACCAGGCCAGTGAAAGACGACTGCCGCAGTCTGGGTTTTTTACCTCCTCTCTCAGAACAACCAGTCGACCGCAGCAAGCAGCCACACCTCTGAGGTATATTTGAATTCTTTGGCTAAGCTTCAAAAGTGCTCTATAAATGTATTATCTTTCTATTCGCATATAAATTGAGCTTAAAATGATAAAAGAGATCAGTTTTCTTACAGTTTTGATAACCACCTGTTGTCTTCTTTGTCTGACTCTAGCAGTAATTCCATCCCAGAAGAGTTCCTTGATCCTTTAACCCAGGAGGTAATGGAGCTGCCGATGCTGCTGCCCAGCGGCGTATCGGTGGACAACACCACTCTGGAGGAGTGCCAGAAGAGAGAAGCCACTTGGGGTCGAGCCCCGAACGACCCCTTCACCGGTGTCCCGTTCACCTCAAACTCCCAGCCTCTTCCCAACCCCCAGCTGAAGCTACGCATCGACCACTTCATCCTGCAGAGAGGGGGGGTGAGGAGGGACGGGATGTTGGGGAGACAAGGGGAAGGAAAGAATCCACAAGCCTCGAGACTAATATCCTCCAGAGAAGAAGGACAGTCCCACATTGCTCCATTTCTCAGTAAGAGCTCAATAAACAGCACTGTCCGAAGCTCAAAGAGCACTGTTCAGGGAGAAGATGCTGGATTAGGACAATCATCGGATAAAGGAAATCATACATCTTACTCTCAGCCTCTTGCTACAGAAAATAAATCAGAGTGGGATCAAAAAAAGAAACGATATCTGATTTATGGAAGAGATTCAGTAGAAGAGTTCGATGAGAAGCAACTACAACCTCAAACAAAAAGACCAAGACATGATGCACTTTCAGGTGAGCGTGAGATGTTCTGCTGGCGTAAGATCCTCAAACACGTCTGTCTAGTTTTCTGTGGTTTCACTTTTTTCCTGCCGACTTGTTCTTTTGTGTCAATGTTTGCTCCGACTCCCCCACTACTTCAGTCCCAGCCTGCAGCTCCCATGAGCAGCGTCTGTCCGCCAGCCTGGACGAGGCCCTCTTCTCCGCCCTGCAGGGACGACCGTCCTTCACCTCAAACTTGTCCCAGCAAAGACGGGACACTGGTGACAGTGAAGCACTGAACACCACGCAGCCGAGTTCAGACATTCCGAACATCTGCCCAGGTAGGGTTTGTAAAGATCGACTCAGAAAATGTTAAGGATTTCATGACTTTTTTATATACACATCTGACCCAGACAGCCACCTGCTGAAAATGTCTGGAGTTCATTTTCCTGAGTTCATGCCTAATAATAACTCTAGAAATTGAATAATAATAATATAAAAATCTCTTCTGCTCGTCTTTGTACTTCAAAATATCCTGCGATTCATATTTTTCCTTCAATGTGGAGGAAATAACATGATAGGCAGCTTGTGGTTATCCAAATGCTTCGACTTACACGTCGTATAAGAGCAAGTGAGCCTTGCTCTAAAACTAAAAACCAGGCCCTCCCATCTATTTATGAATATGATAATTCCACAGGATGCAGCCAGGGGGCCAGTGCAGAGGTCTCTGAATAAAGAAATACAGAAGCATTTGGCAAAAACATCAAAACAAAGACGAGTTAAATGTAATGTGAAAACCATATTTCTACTGTTTGCCTGATAAAAGATCCACCACCATGATGACTTTTCAGAGCATTGACTTTCCTTATCGTATAACAAAATACTTAACATCTGATTAGCTTTCACACATATTGATGTTTTATTTCATAGAAATCCACAGTCTCTTAATGTCCCCTCCCATTTTCTTGCCAGGTGAGAAGACGTGCTCCGCTTGTTCCTGCTCAGTCTCCGTTTACTCCACATCTGCCGTCTACCGTCTGACCTGCGGCCACTTGCTGTGCCGCGCCTGCCTGCAGAGGCGATCACACACTCCAAACTCCGTCTCTACAGTAACGTCCAATCACGTCCTGTGTCCCACCTGCCAGAGCGGTACCCCACGTGGTGACATCATACGTGTGCACCACTGAAAGGAAGCTGTGCCTTAAAAAGCCTGTGAAGAAACCAGGACTGTTCTCAAGGTGAAGAAGTGTTGAACTCGCAGTGAAGGAGAAACATCCCCATTAATACATTGTTTATTGGGTTTGACATGACCACAGTATATCGCCATTCCCCATTGTCGTTTCAATCGTATGATAACTTCCGAGGAGGTACATTTTGTGGCATTTCAATCAATCACTTTACACGTCTTTCATTGTTATGTATCATGTTGTGTTACATATCATCCTTCTTCATACATGGAAGCCTTTCCTTGGACGAGTGGCGTCACAACACTTGATTACACAGACCAAATAAGGTTTTAATGCCCGCAGCTGAAAAAAGAACATCCCTGAAAGCAAAGACCTTTACATTGTGTAAAAAAAAAATAAAGAACTAACTTGAGAAAGGACTTCTCCTCCTCCTCCTCTCCCTCGCCATCTTAGCCTCTTCATTGAACACTGAAGTTTTGTTGCAGCCTTGGTCCTGCAGCCTGTGTTCAGGTCCCTGGATGTGTAGATGTGTTGAGGATTCACAAAGAAAAGGCTGAGGGACAGAAGCACAGAGAGCAAGAGGCCAGAAGAATGAATGCGGGAAACGAGGCGACTCAAGGCTGAGTGCTCATTGTGCAGAAACAGCCGGGGTCACGCTCAGCAGATCAGCTGTCCACCTGATGCCACGTTAGCCCTGTCCTCGTCTCAGTCCCGTCTTCTGGTTCCTTATACGTCGGTAACAGCAAGCAGAGACGCAATCCCTAATAAGGACGTCTCGGAACGGATCATCTTGTACTTTCTTATATGCTGACATTAATTCCTACAATGGCAAAGCTGCGGTGTAGGGGAATAAATGTTTACACCTTGTGTACCTCCTACGTGACCTCCTGTGTCCTTGCCCCGAGATTAATTTCTGTCTCTTTAGCACTTCACCTGATTCACCTCCAGTGAGTGTATTGTCATGTGCACAAAAGGGTTAAACAGAGCAAGTCAGGGGAGGAAGAGAGAAACAAATTAAAAGTCCTCCTCTGGCTTTTTACGATGAAAAACAGCATAATTTAAATATTGGTTTCCCTGACAACATTAAGCTTAACCAAGGTCGTGATCCTGTATCCGCTCAAGAAGAAGAAACTGGGATCGGTTGCTCTGCATGTGAAATCGTCATCAGCCGCGCGGGTTCAGTCACAAGTGGACGATGAAGCTCTAAACACTGAGTCAGACTCACCACGGCCTCACTACTCGCCTGCTAAAACATTCGGTTTCGCTTTTAAATGATTTTTCTGCTTCGTACATGTGAGAAATGTAAAAACTTAAACTAATCCACTGCTTGGGAACAATGGCAGTTAGAAACAATTCCATGTACAGCAGTACAGTAATGCATAACAAGTCCACATTTTGTATTTATTCAACGATGGGCCCTGAATGCCGTGGTGGAAATTAAACGACTCCATCACACCTCAACCTGCTGCCCCTCATGTTCACTTTTGCCATTTTATCGCTCATTTGTTAATTAGCATCACAACAGCTAATGGGTGAAACGCAACCCGGCGCATGCAACAAGACACCCAACAGAATAATAACCTGAGAATATTTGTGTTTATCTGAAATGCTAATCCTGTTATGCTCATTTGTAGTTTTTAATTTATGCCTGAAGGATTAATTTGTGTGACCCCGAGAGGTTGTCGTGATGCTCGCTTCCTGTTCCCTCCGGTCGTTAATGTTCCTGCCTCACTTCCAGAAGGTTGGAATCCTAGTTGGGCTGCGCATTTTCTGTGAGGAGTTGGCAAGTTCTGTATTGGTTGGCACATAAAATAAGTTACTATCCTTTCACAGACATATCAGCATTTATGTTTGCTGATTTTAGCTGATTCAGTCGTCCTGAACTTGGTCATTTACGCTGATCAGCGCTTCTCTCCTGTTCCAACTTATATTAAAGTTTGTATCATGTTTCCAGCTCACACCAAATTCAACACTGCACTTCCTTGGACCTTTAACAATACACAGATGTGTTATAAAGATGATAAAATACACAGTTTTACTCAGGAGATTTCTAGAATTATTAGAAGTTGAGGATTAAACTCTGAGATATCAACCCTAATTTGCATTTTTGGAGGGTTCTAAAAGGACATCTTGGGTATAATGGCTCATTTTTGATTGTATGTATCTGCAGATATATCTGGAGCATCAACCCCCCTAAAACAATCGATATCATTCAGGCTCAAGTAAGTAAGTCTGTCTTACACAGTGCTGAGCAGGGACTTTAGTTTCATGGCTGAACTGTCCCTGATCATCATGAAACCACTTGTACTCAATCAGTTCATTTGTTGCATTCAGTCATTAAAGTTACTGGTTTTTAATAAAGTCTAATTGGTGCCATGTTACCTTCAGAGCCTCCTCACATTATTCAGGAGTTATTTGTGCTCTGTGCTGTTTGCTTGTGTACATCCGGATGATGGCACACTTCTCATGCAGAGACACATCTGCCCGCGACCTCTGCGCTCGCCGGTGCCCCACGGACGCGCGCGCGTGTGGGGAGAAGAATGGCTCTTCAGTGACGTCAGTCCCCGGTGTGTCGGTGGTCTTTTGTCGGGTCCGTGTCTTATAAGTGAGGAACCCACCGAGGTGTCAGTCAGTCTCTCTTCCACCAGGCGGAGGATCCAGCACCGGTGCGCAGCGCTCATCCAACCGACCAGCAGCCGCCATGACCCGCTCCATGTCCCCGCTGTGCGTCCTGGGGTTCCTCGCCCTCTCCTCCGCCTGCTACATCCAGAACTGCCCCCGGGGGGGGAAGCGGGCGCTGCCGGACACTGGCATCAGACAGGTGAGAGGACCACGATCCGTTCTGCCTGCTGTCCATCCTCTGCTGGGAGGTTTCTTTTTTGTTATTTTATTAATCCTTGGAACGGAAAACTCTCAAACTGCATTCGAGTCTGTGTCAGTGGTGTATTAAGAAGTTAAAGATGTAAAATTAAGGAAAATCCAAGTTTGTAAAAGGAGGGAAATTCAATGCAGAATGGAATTAGATGAATTATCATATAATTGGTTTGGTAGATTGTGCTCAGATGTGATGTGATTTTTTATCTACTAAAAATAGATAATAAACTAAACTGCTTAGGACCCCAAAAAAAGTTAGATAAATTAGCACTAAAATAAAAGAACAAATCAAAGTAAATAATATAATAATCACAGTAATATTCATACATTTGTAAAAACGAATACCGGTACATTTGCAAATTCTGTGTCTAAATGTCCAGGCTCTCCCTGTAGAATAAAAGCACTCCCTTTTTTAGCTGTGTAAAATTAGAACATTATAAGATATTAACCTGAAAATATATGATTAAGTTCTTTATTAGAATGTATAAGATACATTAAAACTGAAGCCTGTGATTTGATGCATATTTTCTCTCTTATTCTCTTTCTGGAGCAGAGGAAGTGATGAGTAGTCACTGAATTGCGATAAATAATGTTGAACAGTGTTTAAGAATTATACCAAAATAAATAAATAAGAGAGGTAGGAAAAAGTATCCTTTATGGTCTGTAGAATAAATAAATGATCTTAAACAGAGGGTTGACCAGTTGGAAAATGCCAGAATTAATGTCACAATATAAATAATTGATTGGGTTTAAACAACCTGATTAATACTTAGATTTTCCCTATTCCCCTGCAGTGCATGCCCTGTGGCCCCGGAGACAGGGGCCGCTGCTTCGGCCCAAGCATCTGCTGCGGGGAGGGTCTGGGCTGCCTGCTGGGCTCCCCAGAGACAGCTCACTGTGTGGAGGAGAACTACCTGCTCACCCCCTGCCACGCAGGAGGGAGACCCTGTGGATCTGAGGGAGGACGCTGTGCGGCATCAGGACTCTGCTGTGATGCAGGTACAGTCTCATCAGATTGTTTGTCGTGTGTAGTGGAGTCGGTAGTGTCAATAAAGTTTCCTTTTCCTTTTCTTTTCCCTTCCTCCTCCTCCTCCTCCTCCTCCTCCTCCTCCTCCTCCTCCTCCTCCTCCTCCTCCTCCTCCTCCTCCTCCTCCTCCTCCTCCTCCTCCTCCTCCTCCTCCTCCTCCTCAGAGAGCTGTGCGGTTGACTCTGACTGCCTGGCGGAGATGGAGGCCTCAGATCCAGGCCACGGCTCACCTGCAGAGCTGCTGCTCCGCCTGCTGCATGTGACGGCCAGAGGACAGACCGAGTACTGATCCTGAAGCTGTGGAGGTTCCTCTGCTCCTCAGGGCCTGGAGGTGCAACAAGAACCAATCATCTCTGTTCCAATATAAACCCAGAGCCAAGAAAACACCAAGTCAAACTTTGTTCTCTCAATCCGTCCTGCTCTGTTAATTTAGTATCTGTACAGAAGCTTTATGATCACAGACGGAGAACTATCTTCAACCTGTTTACTGATTGGCTTCTTCTATTCAGATCCCTGGGTCGAGGAATCGTGTTTCCATTTTTGTTCCCAGCTTGTAAATGTACATACTGATGCACATACTGTAAACAAAGTATTATCTATATGTTGAGCTCCAGTGCAAATGAGTAAGTTATGGCAGAAAACTGTAAATAAGTCAGACGCTGGAGATGAACTTTGCTGCAGACGCCCACATGTGTAGCAGCTGAATGACGATGCTGAGCAGTTCATTCATGTGTAGTAGAAATGTTATTGATTCTTGGAAATGGGAGAAACAATAAAGACCGTATCATCAACATCTGTTGTCGTTTCTTATGACGCCTGTGTGTGTGTGTGTGTGTGTGTGTGTGTGTGTGTGTGTGTGTGTGTGTGTGTGTGTGTGTGTGTGTGTGTGTGTGTGTGTGTGTGTGTGTGTGTGTGTGTGTGTGTGTGTGTGTGTGTGTGTGTGTGTGTGTGTGTGTGTGTGTGTGTGTGTGTGCGACTGAAGGAATATATTGTCGCCCATCATAGATAACGTCTTTTGATAAATCAGCCATGATTCAACTAATCTCTTTTGATCAGTTGAAGTTTGAGTGTCACAAATTTGTAGAAAGCTAAATATAAAGGTTCTATATGTATGTTTTTACTCTCTCTAAGGAGCAAACGTTAGTATTAGTAGACAGCAGATATCTGGGCCAAGTCTCCCGTTGGCTGTACGGCCTCTCGAGTCCACATGAGTCGAACATCTCTCCACACAAACAGTGTCACATTCTACAGTTGACATTTTGCACCTGTAATCCGCACCTGGATGCAAATCAATTAAAAAGCCGATAGCTGATGCATTTCGGTTTGTACCACTCCACTTGCTCACACCGAAGAAATAGCAACTCATTGAAGTCATATTATAGCTTCTGGTCTTACTCAACAATGGCTGAATGTCTTTGCCAAGCAACCATCACCACCACCACCTGCTCCCAGTAAGAAACTGTGTTTTACAAAAAGGGAACTTGCATAAACCACCTTAAATGTTTATACTGATGTACTAAGGTCCTGGATCTACTGCTATTAAAAGGCAGGATAAAAGGTGGCTGTTGTAAATCATTTGTTGACACATCCAGCACACACATCAGTAGCTGCACTAATAAATTGTAAAGCCTTTAATTCATGTAGCACACAGCGTCATCCGGTGTGTATCAACTTGTCTGAAACCAGTCAGTCCTCATTATCCTTTGTGTGGTGGTTGAAAACCTGATGTTTTTGCCAGAACCGATGACGGTTCGTCTGCACTGTTCTTCACATTCACCTGGAACAAGATCCAGGACCTCCCACATTTGGACAGTTGGCAGTTGCATGTTTTGACTGATTTAATAAGTGCTTGAATTATCAAAGAACTTCACGTTGAGGTTGTAAATGTCAACGATTTGTTTTTGTTCCTTTCGATTTCAGAATCCACCTTATTTAATTTCTTCATTTTAGCCCCTTCTGTTTGACCTCCTGTGTATTCCCCTGACATAGACATAGCCACACAATAAGAACATGTGCAAAATGCAGCCTGTCAGACATTATGAGAACCGACACAGTAATATTCATGCTAGAGGATGAATCCTAATGGTTATCCTGACCTGAGCTTAACTACTGGTTGGCCTGCCACCAAATTCTATTGGCAGATCTAGTTCCCAGAGAATGTATCCTGACTTGGGTGATCTTCTAACTTTACCTCTTGTGCAACAGTTAATTAAAGTTTATTGCACAATTCATGTTCCCCTCAGGATGAACTGTAGTTAACTCTAGCGATACGTTGATTCTAACACAGCACCACCCTCAAGTCCAGATTTTAATTTGTCCATTTCTTTGGTGTATTTCTCTTCTTTTCTTCTAAAATCCATCCTACATTAAAACCTTTAAGCTGTAAGTAGTTTTGATAAATCCTCCTCTGAGGTCAAGTCAGGTCATAGTGGTTCCTGTTAAAGACCAAAACAAATCCTGCAGACTTAAGTTTCAAACCTGTTGTCAGACGGGAGCCCGTCCTGGGATCTGCAGGATTTACCCTCAAGCCAAACATCACTCAGAGACTGTCAGCTTTGACAGCTCTTCCTGCTACAGCACCAACTTTCCCAGCTCCAAAATAAACACCCAACATTTCAGTCATCTGTCATTTGTTCTCCCATAAAAACCTTCCCCTGGTTTATATCACTTAGATGGGGGATTTTTCAGTAATTGTCTGTTATATTGCACAACATGCAGCAGGGGTTTGAAAGCCACTCGAGAGCTCGCAGTTACCACAGTGAATGAGAAACGTTTGCTTGACTTCGGGCGACAGCTTTTGCAGTGTGAGGTCGACATATTTATTATTATCAGATGCAACACACAGACTCATTAAGGTCGGTTTGGCCTTCGTCTATGTCAGCAATGCTTTTCTCTAAAAGAATTCGAGAAGAGAGATGTCAGATTTAATTTTCTCCTTCATTTTTGTAACTTCCTTTTATCAAATGCAGTCATACAGGACATCACATCCAATCATTTTTAACATGAAATTAGGTGCCACGGGTTAAAGTCTTAGGCTAGTGGGGTTAACTGTCCATGGATGTCTTGGGCCCCAGCCATCAGGATCCAGGCATATCAGAATTGAGTTACACATTAACATTGTCCACAAACACAGTACATCACACATTACATTATATCAAGACAGTATTCCGAAAGAGGATGGCCTACAAATGTCCATTGCTTAAAAGGAAAAACAAAGAGAAAAGAAAATAAATATATCTATACATTCTGCTTATCATATCAAATGGAAGTGTAGAGCAATGGGGGACCAGTTGTTTTTGAATACCTCTGTTTTCAGTTGTAATAGGGCAGTCAAGTTTTCCATCCTGTACATATCTTGAATTCTATCCTTCCATTGGGTTATTGTGGGGGGCTGTGGCTTCAGCCAGGAGGCTGCTATTACTTTATTTGCTATTAGAAGAAGGGCTCTCAGAAGTTTTGTCTGGCTATTTTCTTCAAGGTTATCAGGAAATATCCCTAAAATAAAGTGTGATGGTTCTAACGGTATGTCTATAAATAAACATGTTTTTATTTCCCTTTGTATTTTTTGCCAGTATTCTGATAACTTTGGACAGTCCCAAAATATAATTTTCTCCTTTATAATAAATAGTTTTACGGCTCAAGGTTTAGGTCCTTCCACTAATTATGCAACTAATGTAACTCTTTTCTGCAGCGCCTGCATCCCTTTGTTTCGGTTGCCCTTTGACCCTGTTTAAGTTTCATATGATCTTTGATGTGTTTTACAGTAAATGGGACTTCTCGTTAATCCTGCTTTTCATGAGTCGGGGTGTGGAATCATCGGAGCGCTCCAACAGTGTCCATCAATCAAATCAGATATATTGTGAAAAGAGATGTCATTAAACCTGTCGGAGCCTGTTTAGGTGGAGCAGCCCACTCGTCCTGTTTCAAAGCTTTGAACAAACAGATTACTGCAGAAAGTGAAAGTAACATCTGCTCTCACAAAGACTTTCACTGTTTTGTTTTTTTAACTCAACCATTTATTACTTCATCACATCATAATTAAAAACCTTGGGGTGGTTTTGGTCTCAGCTGCCGTTTGTGTCAAGGTTCGAACATAAGATTGTGCGTGTGTGCTTGTGTTTGTGCGACTGTGTGTTGCCAGTATTTAAGCAGCCAGCCCAGATTTCCTCTGCTCATTTGTTCTGCTGTCATGGATCTGAAAGTTGCCTTAGTGGCTGTTTGCCTGTTTGCTTTGGCCATCACCTGCACTGAAGGTAAGGACCCCGCTAACTTTACAAATGCCCGTCTTAAAACCAAGATTTATATGTTTATAATTCATGCTTTTAAATTTAAATTTGTATATTTTATTAGTTTCTATATTTACTTTTATTGAGATATTTAGATTTTCTGCAAAAGAAAAGTGCAGATACATGCATTTTCTCATTATGGTGCATAACAAATAAAAATGTTGCATACTGTTCTATTTATTTATTCTATTTGCTCTATATCAGTTCATTTGCTTCTTTTATTAGTGATGGTGATTATGATATTTTTAATATTATTATTATTCATCTCAGAAATAAAGAGCACCACTGTAATTGTTTTGGGGAATAGGGAAAATTATTGTGGGAGGTTGAACAGCACTGATAGCATCAAGAAACAAGTGAGATTTGTATTATTCAATTATTTATTTGTGTGTTAACACTTATACTTATATGCATATAAGATTGTGTTTCCCTTACTGTGGCTCTCAATCTCACATCGTAGCTGTCATCCCAAAATGCTGCATGAAAACAACAAAGCATGTGAACAAACATTGTCTGATGAAGGTGGAGAAGTGGTACGTTCAGCAGAGCAACGGCGCCTGTGACATCTCTGCACTGATGTAAGCAACGACGAGCTTCATTGCTTCATTTGCTTCATTGTGATCATTCATTCATATCAACATTCATACGTTACTGATCTTAGTCAAGATCTTGTCATAAACTACAGAATAACCAGATGAGCTAATAATCTGAACTGAGACTTTGAGTTAAACATACCTGCTTTTATATTTTCAATATTATCTTTAACTGAATCTTCCTTGTGGCTCCTCAGACTTTACGTGAAGGACCGGGTGAAGCCCATATGTGCTCCTCTC
Organism: Limanda limanda; assembly: GCF_963576545.1. Taxonomy (NCBI): domain Eukaryota; kingdom Metazoa; phylum Chordata; class Actinopteri; order Pleuronectiformes; family Pleuronectidae; genus Limanda; species Limanda limanda. Next base: position 19,584,698 of record NC_083640.1, on the reverse strand, counting down.
AAGGTGAAGAAGGTCCTGGAGAGTCTGCAGAGGAGAATAAAGAGACACAATCTGAGAGCAGCTGTATGAGTTTTTGAATGAAAAACCTTATCTAACTCTGGTGTTTTCCAGTTCTGACGGTGGTTTATCTTTTTCATCAAATACGCAAAGGGCCCTATACTGAACTGTTACTGAATTTAATCTGTATATTGTGATAAGAAATACTGACATGTAAACTGGGATGTGGAGGCTGATGTTCTGACACATTTGTACAAACACTACAAGTAAAACATGTGACACGCATGTGATGAAACTTTGTGAGGGATCTAAAACAAATACTGTAATTTAATGTGGGAAGTGAAAGTAAAATCCGCTGATCTGCCGTGACTGATCCCACTGAGAGAAAAACTGCTGCCAACAACAAATACTATAAAGATGGTTGTAAGGTTTCACTGAGCTCATTTATTTGATTTTTTCTATTTCTTTCCCAAATGAGCGAAAAGAGGTGAGAACCTGCATTTACTGTAACTGAGGAGCCATTTTGTTTGCTTGGTATTTTCCTTTTGTGTTTTCATCTAAGTATTTTACGCAAATGCATTCTTAATCCATATGGACATTTTACTCCTTTATCTGTTTGTCTGTTTTCGGGGTTCATTTACTACATTTCTGTCTATTTACTTGTGCTTTTGTTTAAATTAAAATGTTCCAGTGCTTCCTTCACCACTGGAAAAGTTAGAGGCATAATCTCTGTTGAAATGACTATGAGTTACAACTCAATACAAATGCAGGAACAATAAAGTACGAACTGGTGGAGGTGAAGATGAAAAACAAATCCAGATGTTTCCTTGTCCAATGTGAGGACTTTGCAATTCAACAGCGCCCTCTAGTGGGGTGAAAACAGACAGCAGAAATAAACAGAAACTATAACCCTACACTGATGTAAACATCCGTACAGATATTAATAATTTCACGTTATTGATTCAAGACAGATCCAGAAAAGCATTTTTTATCATAAGCAAACTCAACAAAGTGAAATGTGTCTGTAGCATATGACTGTTTTCAAGCTGAGCAGACATGTGCAGCACAGATGTTGACTCAACACACAAGAACCGGCGGTGGCATGGGGGGTGGGGGTGTGGGGGTGTGGGGGGGGGGGGGGGGGACTACAAAGAGTAGATTGGTTTCTGCCTTGGATCCTTTATTAATATTCCTCTTTTAAATAAAAGGAGTGTAGCTTGTGTGACACGTTTCAGTCATCGATGTGGATAATCAGCTGCTTGGTGTATGTGGGGTGGGGACGACGACGACGACGATGGCCTTCTTTCCCTACTATACTATACGCTGTTGCCACACACCCGAGTTAATGTACACACGACACAAGGTTGAGCACAAAGGTGGGGCAAATATATTTGTGTAGCGCTTCTCAACAGAGAGGCGATTCAAAGGGCTTCAAAGTAAAGTCATCACGAGCAATTGCAAAAACAATATCAAACAAAAGAGTAAAGAAGCGTTTAGGAATCAATTAAAATGAGTCACACTGAGAAATAAAACTCATAAAGTAATATGAGTTAAAGTTACAATGCAGTGTAAGTACAGGAGCCTCCTTTGTCCCGGTTTTCATGATTGTTACACGTTTAAATATAAGTACTATTATTGTATAAACTACATAACATTTGTAATATATGCCCATTTATCTGTAATAAAGTATTGCACATAATGGAAAATATAAATCATACAACATAAAAATACTGCATAATACATTCCAAATAATATCAATATATTAAAATAAAAAACCTCTATTGCACATGATGCAAAATACATTCCAAATATGTAATAATCAAATTTGTGTAGAATAAGGTAATGAACGTGAAGGTAAATAGATGATATCGAACGTTAAAATTCTGCAAAATTAGATTTTTAATTTTAATTAAAAGTTTTACCAACTTATTGGTGCTTTATTTTTTTAAATATTGTCCATAAATCACATTTAACTTACCTCTTAGAGAAAACATGCTTTCATTATTTTCATAGAAAAGTACTTTGAACTATATTTTTTAGATATGGCTGTTATCTACCACTGAGAGGAAACTGTAATCGCGCGGGCACCTCCCACGTGAGTACTGTTCCTTTGCGGATGTTCGTTTACAGGAAACAACTGTCTCGCAGCAGATCCACGGATCCCTCCGCCGCAGGAATAAGTGCGCAGATTTTAAACTCTATTTATTCCACAGATTGTCTCTCGTTGCTCCGCGATGCCCGACACAACTCCTCCAGACTCCGGGGAACACTCCACACTGCTCCGCTTCTCCTCCGCACTGTTTTACGCGATCAGCTCCTTTCTGATCACGGTTGTGAATAAAACTGTGTTGACCAGCTACAGGTAGGTGGCGCTCTTGCCCTTTCTTTAATGAATCAATGAGTGTGTCCTCTCACCCTGTGATCTAACGCTGGTGTGTTTGCAGGTTTCCCTCCTACATGTTTCTGGGAGTAGGTCAGGTAAGTTCTCTGGGTGTTTCCTGCTTCCTCTTTGTCTGTCACACACACACACACACGCACACACACACATCTCACCCCTGTGTCACTTTCAGATGGTCACCACTGTTGTTGTCATTTACGCTGCCAAAAAGAGCAAAACAGTCCAGTTCCAAGACTTTGACAAAAGCATTTTCATCAAAGTAAGCGTTCAGAACACGACTCATCTTCATCATTCATCCTTATTCAAATGTCATCTGTTTTCAATTTGCATTATTGTATACGCCTTTTTTTATCATTTCTCTCCAGATCTTCCCTCTTCCTCTGCTCTACGTCGGGAATCAAATAACAGGACTGGCCAGCACCCAGAAGCTCAGGTTTAACCAGTTGGTTCTAATTATGGTAGATTCTGATCTTTAAAGTTTCTTGTCCTGCAAACTCCTAACAAAACATTGTTGTCTTTTACAGTTTGCCCATGTTCACAGTATTACGGAAATTCACCATATTGATGACAATGATCCTGGAAGTGTATATACTAAGGTAACAGTTTTTCTTATATTGCAGTTTAAGCCTTGAAAGACCTGTTTGGATTTGCATTCTTACAGGAGATGTAAAGTTAAATAAGAGTTCCTGATGGGGGGAAGGGAAACAGATCACCAAACATAACAGCAAATAAGGAAAACACAACAATAAATTCCAAAGCATTACGACAGATTAAAAATTACAAAAATATTACAATAAACAATGGGGAAACACAAAACACAATTTCTTCCTTTTGAAAAGATGGACAGTGCGTCTGTGCAATCATCAAGGAGCCTTGGTGATACCTTCCCTATCTGCCATTGTGTTCGATTTGTTATTGTGTTTCTTTTAATTGTCGTGTTTTACAATTTGCACTTCAGGACCACCGTAAAGTGCTGATAAGTGTCCTTCAGTACTTTGACAGGTGCCATTTTACGAATCACTGAACGGGTCTTTAGGGCTGAAGGGGTCTGGGGGTCCAGGGTCAGAACCTTAACTAACAAGAGACAAAAATCCACCACAAAAAAGAGTAAAAATGACAGAAAAACCAACACAAAACTACTACAAAGACGTCTCCTTATCTGTGTTTTACATGTCTCTGCCAAGGGCTCGATTGTCTTGTAATCCATCCATCCTCATGAGTCTCCAATTTCCCCTTTTGTTTTCAGAAAAACGTTTCCCAGACGTCTTGTTTTCAGTGTTGTGACCATAGTTGTTGGTGCCATGATTGCTGCGAGGTACGCATGTTGTAGTTGGACTTGTTGCTGAAGAACTGAACTAAGTGCGGACAGAAGCTTACAGCTGCACCTTTCCTTTCTCCTCCAGCTCCGACCTGGCCTTCGATGTTAGAGCCTACACCTTCATCCTGCTCAATGACGCCTTCACCGCCAGCAGCAGTGTGTACACCAAGCAGAAACTTGGCGTGGAGGTAAACGATCGGTAGAAATACAACAGTTAAATGTCAGCGTGGATGTGGTTGATTCCTTCAATGAGAAAAGATGTGATGTCCCAACAGGTTACACTTGCTTTGTAGATTAGTTGCATTGAGTGAGCACATTATTCTGTTTATAGTATCAAATATTAACTTAGACCAGTCATTCCCAAAGTGTGGGCCGCGGCCCCCTGGTTTGCCATGAAGCAGCAACACCAGCCCTCCTCATCAGGGGAGTTACAGGTGACACAATGTCACTTCACGCGATATATGATTCAATATCAAGTATATCGAGATAAACTCGAGGTGTCAGAATAGAGGAATTCCAGTGTTAATGTCAGTTTATGGACATGTGACAGCGAGCAGTTTGGAGGGGGGGGGCTTAAACGCCTTAAGTATATTTGGTTAAGCCTCAAGTGTGTTTGTCCTCTCCTGGATATTCTTGTTGTGCTCTGTTATACAAACAGTAAGAATATATATTTAACAATACCCTATTTGCACATTTTTTTACATTGGTTGCTTTGCAAATTGTTACGCTTAAATGTGGATGTTATTGGATTTGCACTGCATATGCCTGCGTTCATATACAATTACTTTTTGCTATCAAATTAAATGATTCTAGTCCTGTGTGTGGATCATATAGTTGTGATTTAAGGTGTGGGTGGGCCGCACATATTTTTCAGTTTTCAAATTGGGCTGTGGCATTCCTAAATTTGGGAATGGCTGTCTTAGACAATTAGATGAAACCCACCTTTTTTATGCCTCCCCCTACGTTGGATCAGGGATGCATCTTGTCTGCCACCTTGTGGCTGGCGTAGGTAAAGGTCATCAATCCCTCCTCAGCATGGGCCAAACTGAAAAGTCACGTACATGTTGAATACATTTCCTTATACATGGTCACTGTCATTTAAGGTTGTTCTCATCACACTGATGCATGTTCCTGTGTTCATTTTTCCCATATGTTTGATTTTAATTCGTTATTTTATGCTGTAAAAACAGAGGGGAAAATCATCTTTGACAGTTGAGACTGAGATAAAATACTTTGTGAACGTTGCTCCATCCGTCCGATGCTAAGTCGCTAAATGCGATGGCAGCATCCATATCTGGGATATCTTGGCTTCATTTTTTAATGGTGGAAGGAAATAGAGACGTCTCGGCCATCTTTATATACAGTCTGTGGTACATGCATGCAGAGGTGTAGTGGCCTTCAGGGATGCTAGGACGAATCTCAGAGGGCTGCCGCATATGTCAAAAAAATCCATAAAGTTTTACCTGCTCAGTCTGTGTCTTTATCGGCCCTCACAGCGTCTCGCTGGACAGTCACATAAAGTTGGTTTAAGTTCATGAACTAACCCTCATTGATTTTGGTCACATTATAACTGATGTTTTCTCTCTTTTTTTTATTCAGGGTCTCGGGAAGTACGGTGTCTTATTTTACAACGCACTCCTCCTTGTTATCCCCACTGTCCTGTTCAGTGCCTTGACGGGAGATTTACAGATGGTACATTTACCAAGTAATACAACATATTCTGTCTGGGTGTGTTTGTGCTTTGCCTGTCTGACCGACTTCTATGTTTTGATCCTCAGGCCGTCACATTTGAGGGCTGGTTTAATAGCACATTTGTTTTTTGTTTCCTCTTGTCCTGCATCATGGGGTATGTCACCTTGTTTCAGTGCAAAATGTTCATATTGATATTAATACAAGATCCATCCTACTTACATTATTGCCTAGGTCGACCCCGTTTCCTAAAACTCCCCTCTCTTTTTTTCCAGGTTTGTGCTGATGTATTCCATAGTCCTGTGCAGTTATTATAACTCTGCACTTACTACCTCAGTCGTTGGAGCAATAAAGGTGAGAACACACTGATGATAAACATGATGATAAACAATAGGAAGGAGGAATTATTTGTCAAAATGGGCTTTTTTTTAATTTCATAAATCCACACCTACTTCTAAATCTGCACCAGTGGCTAAATACGTTTTTCTGGCTTTTTATTTTTACTCTACTTCTTTTTACTTTTCCGTTTATTTGTACTTTTTGAAATTTTTTGCTTTCAAACATAAAACTGTACGAAAATGTAATAAATCTATTGTCACTTTTTATCTGTGCAGAATGTTGCAGTAGCCTACATTGGCATATTTGTGGGTGGAGACTACCTCTTCTCTTGGACTAACTTCATAGGCCTCAGCATTTGGTAAAAAATACAATTTGTCCAGTTTCATTTTCGATTTTTTATTTCTTTATTTAATTTATAATAATATGAAACATTTTGTTTAGTCATTGTAACATTTTGTTACAATTCTTAACAGAGTAGTTGATGTTACCATGTGTGAACATTACTTAGAACATTTATAGTTCTTGTTTCGTCAGAGCAGCACTGACACTAAATCCAATCCATGCTCAGATATATAAGTAAATTAATGTTTTTAAATATGACTCAAAGTCAAATGTGCCTGTTGTTTATGCTATAACAGGGATTTTTCAGCTAAGTATTTTCAAATGTGTCCTGGTTTTATTCCATGGCCCATCATCTAATTGCTTTTGCCTCTTGTTTGCAGTATGTCAGGTGGACTCGCCTACTCCTTTATCACCTTTAGCACCAAATCGTCTCAAGTGAAAGCAGAAGTGAAACAGTCGGGGACGGTCATCACACTAGATCCAAAAGGGAGGGGAGCCACCATCTTCTAAATGAATGATGTTTGAGCATTCACCACTTGGTGGCATTGTTCTGCTTCATATTGGAGCATAATATTGCTTCCACACTTTGATCAACCTTCGTTATGTATATTAGATTTTCATCATGTTTATTACACATTAATTACTGAGCCAGTTCGGGTGGGCTGGGGGTGTGGGAAGAAACTGTCGAATTAGGGGGAAGATCTGGTTGAAGGGGGAATCTGTATTATAATTTAATTATTTATTTATTTTGTAAATTGTGACACAAGGCATTTTTCAACATTTTTGTAAAGTTCTCAGGAAATGATGTAAAAAACAGAATCTGAATGTTATTTATGACTGTTTTTTTCATATGATGCTGATTATCAGACTACATCCTGTTACGTTGTTTTATTTCATTTTATTCTTATTTGTAAAGCACTTTGAAGCGTGCCATATAAATAGTATATTATGATTATTTTGTTAATACCATGAGACCTAGATGAACACATATAGGACAGTTTGGCCTTGGTGGAGATCATCATGTCACTCAGGGCCACTCAAGTTTTTATATTTATTTAAGCTAAATAAATATATTTCTCTGGAAACATGACTCTTGATATCTATTTGATTCCACTACACAAATAAACTGACATGGAGAGCATTGAACTTCTGGGTCAACTTCGGTGAATGTTTATTGAAAACCAACAATTTATAGAACAATGTGGACAGTCAGAGAAATCTGTGTAAAATATCTACCAAGCGAAGCAGGATCACTCTATACATGTCACAAACATGGAAACTTGTCAGGAGGATGTTAGCAGAAACTAAGAGTTCAACTTCAAAGCTCTCTGTAAATTGTGCACACTCAATATTCTAACAAACACGTCGTGTATATATTAAATGCCATAATCTTCTCGAACCACAAAATAGACTACGGGTTAGAAATGCTTCAAAATATACTATGACTGGGTACAATAAATCATTTGGCGTTTTGATTATCAACAATTTACAAATTTGCCTTCCAGTTTCACTGTAACTGTACGAGGGTCATTTTTAAAAAATCGAAAGAAAATAAAATGAAAAACTGATTCAAACATCACAACTGGTGACAGGTTTCCTCCCAACAACCAGCGGCGGGGCCGTAATGAGAGGCATCATACAGTGTTGAAGGATGTAGTGTTGCATTAGAAGACAAAAAGGATAAACAGCACTACATGAATCAGTTCATGAAAAAGCGGGCGCCACTTTCCTGGACACGTACAACAGATCTAATCTTCAGTGCATTGCAAGCTTAATCCAAGACTAAGTAAGTGCTTCATTCAAAAGAAATCAGTGTGATCTCCGAATGTACTTGATTGGGTTGTTTTGATGAAGTTGGAGGATTTCCCTTCATGCATCGAATGATTATAGAGCGTTTTCGAACATATGAACAAAATGTGAGCCATAAAAAGAAAAAATATATATATACGGTCAAATAAATACCTCATAATTTAACTTTGAAATGAGATGAAATGGGTTCACCAAACACTTCAATGATTCTGAATCATAATTGATCTGCCACCTTTTAATATAAAAGGCGACTGACATCCATTATTGAACATCTGCTGTCTGGTTGGAAAACGAGTTTTGGCCACTGCAGGTGGTTTACACACACACTTCTTGTATCTGCGAGGAAACGGTTGTTAAAATGGAAATAAGCTTGTTCGTTAAAATAACACTTTTTGTAGAATAATAATCAGCTCGATCTAGAAAGTAGTAAGTAGGCAGTCGGATGCAAAACGTAAGCGTTTGAATTGTTGCCTGAGCAGACCTGTGGATTAGGCTTGCAATGATCACTTCTCGTTCACATATAAAAAATTACCACGTCACATGGTCTTTATAAAGATGGACAACATGACCACTCCCCAAAAGTGAATCCAGATCTTTCTAAAAGCCCCCTGGTGGTTGACTCCGCTACAGGTCCTAAAGCCAACATGTTCCATGTTAGCAGATGGGACAGGTCGTTTTGTCAAAGATTGTTTGGCATTTTAGGTCGTTTTTAATCGTACTGATTGTTCAAGTGCTTTTGGGAGATTCCGCGAGTGGGAAGTGAAGACCTGTCGTCCATCTTTTTCGCCCTTATAGTCGCTCCACTGACTTATTTTGAATCTCCTTTTCTCAGCCGTCGCTAACCACATTGTTAGAGAGTAAATGAACCAGTGAGGCTAAAACGATCTGAAGTTCTACTTATGAAACCTGGGAGCACGGCGAGAAGTTGTCAGAATGCAACTTTAACACGATCCTAAGTTTGACCACACCCTGTATTCTTCTGTCCGTCTGAGCTTACTCCATATACACATCATTCATACACACTCTCTTGCACTCATAATATACTTAAAAAAACTCGTTACCATCAAAGTGCAAACAAAACCAATTAAAAAGATAACAGGTTCTCTTTCTTTGCCTGTAGAAGACAAGAAGAAAGAAAGACATTCTTCATATAGTCAAATCTACAATTATAGCAGCCTAAAGGAATAAAATGTAAGATGAATAAGGTGCTTTAGCTTGTGCCTTCCTGGTGCTGTGAGGTGGGGGGGGGGGGGGATTACATGATGCTGTGCATAAAACTGATCTCAGGCTAACTCTTCCTCCAAGTCTGGTTTCACCTCTTGATAGAACTAAACTAGTCTTTGATCTGCGTTTATGAACGATTTCTTTTTTTTTCAGCTACAGCACGCTTTGCAGGAAGACGGGTTGGGAAGGGGAGGGAAAGGGGAGTCCAGAACCAGGAGGTGGGCGGGGGGGTGTTCAGGGAGACAGGTTGTTGGCCAGCTCGATGAGTGCCAGAGCGCCGTGGAGACGCTCCCGTTGCTCCTGGCGGCGTTGCTTGGCGGCTCCACCCTGGCTCGCCTTCTCCTCCTCCACAGCCTCCTCCTCTTCCTCGTTCTCGTTCTCTTCGTCCGACTGGAGGAACTCCATGGGATCCTGCTGCTCCTGGTCCTCCGCCATCCCCTTGCCCTGCGGCTTCACCTTGGTGGTCGTGGGGGCACGCTGCTCGCGGGTTCGCCAGTACCTAGGAAGGACAGAGAACATTAACTTAACATATAAACAACATGCCTTCTGAAACCGTGGCTCAGTTCACCTGTTCACAGTGTATGCAGTCCTGTGCAGTCACTTACTTAGCCAGCCACTCTGCCACAGCCTTGTTATCCACAGACTGGGCCTTCCCCTGACCCTCCTTTGGCTCCTCCCTCTTCAGACGGGAGAACGGATGCTTGGGGCAGTGACGGTTTGCATGAGTGAACCGATTGGCACATCCTGCGGAGAGGGCAGCAGGTGTGAAAGAGAGCAATGAGCCATTAAATGACGTAAAGCATGACCTTTCTGTGGTTTACTGCCATCATAAATACAGAGTTATATATTAACATTGTAACAATGGATTTGTGTTTTTGAAGGGAAAGTGATAACAGAGAATAAGTTCCACAAATTCCACTGTTGATTTGCATCTAGTTCAGTTAAACTGTGTTTCTCAGGTACTTTCCAAACTCAGTCGGTTTAAATTTTAAACAGTAAAATTCACTGAGTCATGTTTATTATCATTGGAAAGTACCTTAAAAGTGAAAGACCCTTAAAGTTCCACTTTGAGTAAATAATACTTTATGTAGCTTCTCTTTTTTTTACCTTTATCTGAGCAGACAAAGGGCTTTTCCCCGGTGTGCAGGCGCTGGTGTGTCTTCAGCTGACCACTCTGGACAAACGCCTTCCCACAGTTAGGGTAGTCACAGAGATACGGCCTCTCTCCTGGGGGAGCAAACAGGAGGTTGTTATGGTAACAGCACTGTAATGTCAAGCAGGTCTGTACACATGCACTAAACATTTAATACATCACCACTACACCCTTAACATGTAGGATGAGGATATTCCTCTTCCTGCTCAACATACTACTAACATCTCCTTTGACATTTTCCTTTTTACACCAATGTTCCTTATAATAAGCCGACCACATGATACCTTTGTCTGAGATCTACAGCTGCCTTGTGTCTCTCTCTCTCTCACCTGTGTGTGTCCTCTTATGGGCCTGTAGAGACTTCTCTCTGGGAAACACTCGGTTGCAGATGTTGCAGCGGATGCGGCTGGACGAGGTCTCGCCCTCGTTGATCAGCTCGCGGACAGTGTCGGCGCGTGGACGACCTCTGCGGATACCATCCTGAGCACAGAAATACACACAATGACTTAATTAAACCCTTAAAAACACTTTGTTCCTATCGGTCAGGACAGCAGCAGACCCAGCACATTTGGAAGACTTAATATTGTAAAGTAAACCTACAGTATAAAAAGAGCTCAGAGAGATGATACGTACTGACACATAATACTACTTGTATCATTTATATATGTGGTTTCATTACACATTTGATACAATGTAACACACTATCAGTCACTGTCTCATTGTGAGGTGTCACGTGTTACACTGTGGCACGTTTGTTCATTCTCATTCATTCACATCCGGTACACTTTTGGCGCGCTGATCGACGTCATGAGCAGCTGCTCCAGAACCCGGAAGAGACTGGGGTTTAAAATCCACCGTGTCACACCCTAATGCGCGGGCGTTTTTTTAAATGACTCACCGTTTCAGCCATATTGAGCAAAACACATCACTTCAGCAGCTCAAATAGCCTCATCCTAAAAAATGTATTCTGCTTTTCTGTTATATCAATATAGGTGATTCGGTTTAGGATGTATTGGAGAGACCCTCACGAATGCTCTCTCTCTCTCCCTCTATCTCTATAGACATAATGTAACTATTATAATGTTGTTAAAAGTTGAAGCAGTTGTTACACGTGTATTACAGTGTTGTCATGCACCTCAAACAACACGATTGTGACCGAACCCATTTAAAGCTGCTCAGTGTGATGTCACACCCACACACACACTGGACAATGAGGGGACACACCGCTCTTTGATCACTTCCGAGGACCTTGTTTACAGGTTGTTTACCTTGATCTGCTCCGGGGACTGGGCCGTGTCCCCCCCCTCTCCGGGGGTCTGGGTGCTGGTGGGGGACGAAGCTCCGCTCAGCGACCCCGGGCTCAGACTCACGTTGTGGGCGTTCTCCCCCCACTTCCACGGGTACACCATGAAGTCGCTGAAGCCGGGGCTGGTGGGCGTCCTCGACTCCGCTGTCCGGGGCTTGATCGGGGTGGTGGTCTTGATCACGGACACCAGCACTCGTTTGGGCGAGTCCTCGCAGAAGACAGGCTGCTTGTTGTCGGCCATCGTGTCCAAGAATCAGCAAAGAGTCACCACGAGTTAAAAAAGTAGAATAATCACCAAAAACAATAAAGGTCTTAAATATGGCGACTTCTCAATCCGGGGTGAAAACGTCCTTCATTTCCAGGAGGAGTCCTCGAGAAGCCTGTGATGATCAGATGCTCCTCAGCAGAAGCAGAGAGGATCGATCATGACTGTAAGTTTCCTTCATCTGCTCTGAAATGTGCCGGATCCCGCGTTGCAAAAGCGCGCCCGAGAGCCCCGCCGACCAATCCGCTGCGAGGATCCCATGCCACGTGTTTGGAGGCGCGACAGCCAACCAATGACAGCGGCCGTCTTCCCTCCGTGCAGAAAAGACCGTGAAACCATCAGCGTGCTTGTGATTGGTCGAGACGTTTTGGACCAATGGGATTTGAACATTCAACGCGGGCTCTCGCACACTGACGTGAAGGCTGGCCAATGAGGACACGCGGAGGGCGTGTTCACCCGCGGGGGAGCCAATGGGAGCACAGGGCGGGTGATTTCATCCCGCGGACGAGCAGATGGTCCGTTCCCGCGCTGAGGAGTCTGTTTATGTTATTAGATTTTTTTTATGCTCAATTTAAAGGGAAGGAAACGGTGGCTCAGAGGCGCCAAAGTTACGTAATCACCACAGGGAGGAACAATGGACGGACTGTGTGACTTCAGACAAGAAACAGAAACCGTGTTTGAAAGATTATACATATATTGAATTAGTTTACAGCCTCTGATATGGTTATTCTATTCAGTGTTATATTTAATTCATTTACGAGTCAAGATCAAAGACACTGGAAATATGTCAGATCAAGAGACGTGTCAAACAGTGAATACAAGTTAATTTGACAGTTTTTTATAAATTGTTGATCCAAATGCAATTCACCATTTAGTTTTAAGTTTCATGACTTTGTGGACGTGAGATGAAACAGCTTTACTTTGGATAGAACAGGTCAAAGGTAATTTCTTATTTAAGACCACATTCAGTTTCACTATCACAACAGTTTTTCTCTTCTCAGAGTAGAGCAGACTCAAGACATTAAAAAGAAACGGCATTCAGGAAGAATTAAAGTGATCTGTTTATTCATGTGGGTTCCAGGGGGAGGGAATCCAGATACACTCTCAAAGGTGAAACAGTAAAATACCGTTCAAATATCATTCATCCAAGCAGAAGCAAAAGGAGAAACTATAACAAAAACATAATGCTGGAAGGCTGGTGCTATGAGACTAGTGGTAAACAGAGGAAAACATAATAACAAGATTAAGAGTGGAGCACATTAGATTAGAAGAAATATAATTCTATTTGGTGAATTACCTCTCTTGTCTGTCAAACAGATGACGTATTAGGTCAGTGCTTAAAGTACAAAAGTATGTTTCAGGAAGAGAGGCAGTATGAAGGCATGGATTACAAGGATCAAGTATTAACATAATCTCCGTCATGGACAGTTAGGGAGTTGTAACAGTTTAGTAGTTTTTTTGAGAGGACCTAGATTAATTATTACAGTTTTTATTTGGTTCTATAAGGTAAATGATCCACGCTAAAGGATAATCAGTGCACTTTGATGTTGGCTGCCACCATAAAAAAAGGACTTAGGGTAATTTAGAAAAAACACAATTCAACCCAATCTTTCCTGTATTGCATGTAGATCCATCTGAGCAGTAAATGTTGTGCTTCTACAAACATTTATAATAAAAGAAAAGCTATCTTTCTACACAGGCTGTTATTCAGAACTTCAGAATGTATGATGTCATCTATTGGCGCTTTCTCGTCCAATGGGAAAAGGAGCCCATGTGAATAAAGTGTGTAGTCATAGGGTCCTGTGAGTGGTTCCAGTTCTTCGCTGCCATGCAACAGAAGCCTTTCTGTTGTTTTTTATGTGACTGCCTCATTGCCTGTGCTCTCTCTCTCTCTCTCTCTCTCTCTCTCTCTCTCTCTCTCTCTCTCTCTCTCTCTCTCTCTCTCACTTTAGCGCTCTCTCTCTCTCACACACTAACCTTAAAAATAAACTTCAATAGAATGTATTGAATCTTGTTCTGGTTTAATGTGAATCGTCCGGATCAATTTGAATATATTCTTCTCATATTTTATAATAAACAAAATTTGTTTACAATATTTACACGTCATGCTGAATATGACTATTTTGGTAAGCAATGCAAACACAGTCCCCCAACGTCCCTTTATGTTGACACAGTAGGTTGGCATTTTCTATGCTGACCACTAGATGGGGCTAAGTTGCATTGTGAAAAATATATCCTGACTCATCCAGCTAGTGAGTGACACAGATCAAATCAGATCTGAGGTATGTTAATGTAATTTCACATTCAGAATACATACATCTGTGTATACAATGCAAAAGATATATATGGATTCATGAGCTTATTTTTTAAATAAATGTTATAACTTCATGTTGTTTTCTTAATTTGCGTTCCTCTCAGGTACTGTACGAAGAGCTTAAATGACCTTAAACGAAAGATAGCTAGCCACCAGATATAAGTACTCACGTGATATTGGCTAATACCAAATTAGCCAAACCTCTGATGAATATATGCATTTGTCCAGATTATGTTTTCATCATAGACTTTAAATTTTAATAAACTAAAAGTAACTGGACCGCAGCAGAGAATAACGCACCTTGATTGGCCGAGGACTTGAACACTGATTGGTTAACAGCCTGTTGATGAGCAGGGGGCGTGTTTTCGCTTGCCTCCACACGTGCAAACGTTTGAAATAGAGGCCTCCGCGCTTGATGCTCCGCTGGATTCTGGAGTTTTCTCACAGCTGCACGTTCACACACCGAGAGAAGAAGAGGAGGCTGGAGTCTGAACTCATGTCTTCCTCTCTCATGTCTTCCTCTCTCCCCGGAGACACGCTGGCTCACATGCAGCCGGACGCCTACGGGTGCGTGGTGGCGAACCGGTTCGGGGAACTCCTGGACGACGACGCGGACCCGTTCGACATGATGCGAGCAGTGGAGAAGGAGAAGAAGAATAAGCAGGAGGATGAGAAGAAAGGCAAGCAGAAGAAACCCGGCCAGAAGGAGTCTCAGAAGGACAGGAGGGTCCCTAGAGCTCCGGGGCTGCAGGACCCAGCTCCAGGTGAGCTCCACACCGCACCACACACCGGGTCCGGACGGCTCAGGTGCCCGCTGCTGGGGCTTCATGACCGGGCACCTGAGCCCGGAGAGGCCGGTGTGCACGTGTCTGGGTGATGGTTCCCAGCACATTCAAAGCTGTTTGTACAAGTATGAATATACTCTACAAACACAAGCTAATACAGATTGTGAGGTTGCATGCAGTTTCCATTTTGCAGAAGAGCTTTAAAATAGTCACCAGCACACTGAATATTTTTCTCTATTTTAAATCTTTTAAACTTTAATGATCCCACACTGGATAATTCATTTTCCAGCAGCAAGGTATCAAGCACATAACGAACTATTCATGATAAAATCAGAACAAAACTGTACAAATATATAAAAAACACAAATTATACCGCTGTACAGGCTGCATGAGCTGGTTTTAGCAGCTCCCAGTGGAGGAGGAAAAAGCCACCTGAGGATTCAACTTGTTGGAGAATTGTAGATTGTAATATGTGAACTTTACTACCTCCACCGAAAAGAGATCCAAATAGAAATCCAGAATCTCAATGTGGTTTCATTAGGGGCCCATTGCATGAGTTTGCACTCTACAAAGTACAGTTCCAGTTGATAATTGGTCCCATTTCCAACAAAGGAAGTATTTTGACTATTTGCTGGACCAGACACGTCATTATCTTAAATTGTCGTATAGTTCATTAGCCATTAGGGGGGGAGTGATAAGACACCACAGTTGAATATCACATTGACTTTACTTTGTGTCCTCAGTCCAAAAGCAGCAGCAGCAACAGGCTCGTCCTGGACCAGTGGCGGAGACCCGGGAGGACCGAGAGGAGGCTCAGAGGGGCATGAAGAGAGGTGTTGCTGGGGAGCGCAGGGCCAACCAGGAGGAGAGGCCACAGGAGTATTCCATCGCACAGTAGGTGTAACTTTTCATACAAGAACAGATCTTGCATATCAGTAAGAGACAGTGCAGAGGACACACAGCCGGTGACAATGTCTTAGGCAATACTCCACCAGCTGGTTGGGACGTTTAGGAGCTGAGTTTTGAATCTGGTTTCCCTCAGGCCTTCCTCTTATGCAGACTCTGACCTCAGGGGCCGAGGAGGGCCCAGAGGCAGGAGAGGAGCACGAGGTGGAGGAAACACAAGGAACCTAGACAACTTCAACCTGAGGGGCAAGAGAGAATATGATCGACACAATGGAACGTAAGCATTGTTCAGGCTGCCCAGTTAAAAAGCTCACGCTCCCTCACTGTGTTTTAATGACTGATCTAACGCTTGTTGCAGAGGAATATCTCCTGAGGAAAAGAGGGGAGGCAGAGGACCCTGGAACTGGGGCTGTGCTGAAGAGGCCACAAGGTCGGAGAACTTTTAAAACATGGAAATTACAGCTTTTACACTCTGAACACAGTACAGACATGTAACTGTTTCTCTGTGTCCCTTATTTTGTAGTGAACTGATGGAGGTGTCATCTGATGCTCCAGTCAAAGCAGAGGAGGCCCAAATGACTGTGGATGAAAATCCGAATCCGTGAGTAATGCACATAAACATCTTTTAAAGTTGACACGTCATCAGTTCACCTGTTGAATATATAATTTTTTTGTAAATTATAAGGTTTGTTAATGAAAAGTACAAGACATCTGCTGGATTCCTATTTTGTATTTCAGATACATTTGTTGCTTATGATAAGTGTTTTCAAAATGGATTCAACCCTCTGTTTGCAATTTAACCCAATTATTAAAGGGCAACGGAAGAGGAGGATGGAGAGATGGTGGTCCAAGTTGCCATGGAGATGACCCTGGACGAGTGGAAGGCCATGCAGGAGATAAGTCGTCCCAAGGTGGAGTTTAATATACGCAAAACTGAGAACAAGATTCCCTCCAAAGCCAAAGTCATCCACCAGTCAAAGCACCTGGAGGTGAGGATGTAAAAAACTTAATAGAACCCACTCACAGGAAAGACGAGCCGTGACTTCAAGCTCATCCTTCTGTGATGTAGCTTCCAAACCAATCCTTCAGAAATGACTTTGAATCCCACTTTACATATTGAGTTTAGCTCTACATGTCACGTTCAACCAAGTTTCCGACTATGTTGGCGTTTGCCTCCAATCTTCAGAACCTCAAGTCCTCCCCTGTGGAGGAGATGGAGGATGAAGGCAACTTCCTCCGTCGGTCTGTGAATGACATCACCTCTCTTCTGGACATCAACTTCGGGAGTCTTGGCCGGCCCTGCCGTGGGGGGCGAGGAAGAGGAGCTCGAGGTGGCATGACCAATCGCCCAGAGAGACCTAAACCGATACTGGAGAAGGTATGCTCTCAACTAATGTGTCGGGATGGAACAGATTACACTATAAAGTCTCTAAAGATGTTAAACGTGTTTTGATATTTACTTTTCCTATTTTATATATTAGCAGACTGATTGCTGGTGGTTTAAACAGTAAAACCTGGTGAACTTGTCTCCCACTGTTGGATACTAAACCAAAATAATAGGAACTGTGTGACGATCTCGAGTTGTTAATGTCTGCTCTCGTGTCAGGAGGATGGTCTGGCTCCTAACCCGGACGACCCAGAAGACTTCCCTGCTCTTCCAACCGGAAGATAACTGAACACACTTGTCTTCATTCAACTCCTGTGGGGAAGAATCTGTTGCACTTCCCAACACTGTTTTCAAGTCCCCGCTGTTCTTAAGGTTTGGGGTTCTATTGCACTATTGAAGAGTTTGACTCTTGGAGAATAAATAATATGGCAAGTTTATCTAGGACCTGTTTGAAGTGTTTTTTTTTTTTTTTTTATCCACTACACTGAAACTACTTGAGCGGGGAATGTTAAGAAGTCTGAGTGCAATCTTCAGTATTCAAAAACAATCACTGTCCTCTGCTGGACAAAAAAAGAACAACCAGCCAGAGCCTTGGTGGGTACAATTTATTTAAAATCTCCAATTCTGTGCTTTGGGCAAACTTCTATTGTGGATTATGAGCATGATTTAGATACAGGTCCCTTTTAGGACCGTTGACTTTTCATAGCATGAGTTAAACATAGTACAAAAATATTTACAAAATACAAACTGAGTATATCAAATGATCACACATTTACAGTATTGAAAAGCTTTGAATATATGATGGGGTTAAAAGACGAGCTAGATATTGAACCAGGGTACAAATGTGTGCAGTACTGTATTGTGTGAGGCATCCATCTTTAAAAAGCAGAATATCTGCTGTACAGTGCGTTTTCTGGAGGAGATCTCTTGAATTCACACATTCACATGCCAGTCTTCTAGATATATTTCAATCTGATGTTTGCTACTGCATGCTTTAAAAGTATAGGAACAACCAGGCAATGATTAAAACTATCAGTTTGTCTCATGATGCTGTTAAAATTATAAAAACCAAAGTGCCTTCAGGCGAAAATAACTTGGAATTAAAAAAAACAAATCTATAAATTGCTGACATGTTGGGTAAAGTTTGTACCAATCTGTTCCTCAAAATCAAGAATCAACTAACTAGTTCTGCTGTATACAAAGGATTTCATGTAAAGTTCATCAGGCTTTGCAGATCCACAGGTTCACCGGAGTAGAGGAGCTCTAGCTTTGGGTATAGAGTGACTAAAGGAAACAAACCAAAGTAGCATTAGAGGGTGGAGAGGATTTCATAGATTCACAATCTACTATGGCCGTTAAATCTCAGATTTTTACCTCCGCCAAGGTTATGTTTCATTGTGTTTGTATGTTAGCAGGATAACAGAAAATCTACTGAAATTGTGAGGAGGGACATGACCAAATAAGTGGATACACATGCAAAGGCAGAATCCTGGAGTTTAACATGACATGTCAGGGTTAAAACTTGGCGGAGGGTAGCACTCTCAGAGCGCACTTCTACTTCCATTCATGGAATCACCATTTGTGCACATGGATCAAACACATGCCTCATGAAGCATGTGTTTGATCCGTGCTTCATAATACACATTTCTAAATAGACCATTTACAATACAGAATGTAGCAGAAAGTGAAATGGAGATAGATACCATAGCCTGGAAAATCGAATTGATTGCAAAGACCTGCAAGTTTTACGTCCTTGGGAGGCAGTGCGTCTGTTGCATGTAAGAAATAGAAAAGAGAAGGAAAGAGGAGGAAGAGAAACACTGCAGATTAGTACCAGTGAAGGACGTGGTGATAACAGGCCCAGAGGCAGAAGACACAGTGAGCAGCAGAGTCCAGAGAAGCTCTAGCCAATCATCCTCTGAAATGCATTATTCGTAAAGAAAGTGCAAAGAAAGCTACTGGAAGGAAGAACAGCAAGACTGAGGCAGGTGGAGTTTATCGACACTCCGGGAGAATATCAGGATATAAAGTGGGTGAAGTTAGTAAAACATCTGAAGCAAACCAAAGCTGGGTTGCACCATCATCTTTAAATAAAAGCAAACCACTAAAGTGTAGTTGAAATAAACTATGACGGATGATTTAGATTTTAAATTAGTGACAATAAATTAATTATTATAAAAAGTATGAATGCTGGAGAATGGTACGAAAATGTAAAAGTTTGACTTCTGTTAAAATAATTTCCATGAAAATCATCTGTTTACTCTGTTCTCTTAGGATTTTTCTGACAAACTTGCTAAAACAAAAGTCCAATGAAAGGAAATGTGTATGTAAGTAATTGAGACAAGTTAAATCTCATTTTTATCTTTCTAGGAAAAAGTCTGAACTGTCAGATCAGTTTGAAAATGCTCTAAATCAAATTAAGTTAGATTATCTTAACTAGATAAAACATCTGATTGAAGAGAGTTCGTAACTCCACAATTCGATTTTGTCTGAACATTTAGTCACTGTTGATGCATCCCAGCCAAAGTTCATTAAATGATTATGACGATCTCTGTCATGAACATTAAGGGGAGAAAGTCTGCGGGAGCTTGCCTGCAGGTGGACCTGTGCCATGTTTAAGTTGATGAAAGTGCCTGTGTTGGCTGTGGCACTGGCTGCGTCTCTATGGCTGCCGCATGGCTCACAACACATTGGGTCCCTGTCGCCAGCCACTACATGCAAGTTGCCTAGGGACCTGACCAGTCTGGTGTGGCACAGGGAGCTGGCAGAGAGAGGGGAAGCTGTTAATTTTCTCCACAACGCTCAACAAGTGGCTTATAGCCTCTGGGTTGCTTTTCAACTGTGTCAACTCCACATACTAGCAATAATAATAATATGAAAAAATAATAATCACAGAACACAATGTAATGTATTTGTTATTGCGTCAACACAAACAATTTTATAATGAAGAAATTGATGACATGCATTATTTGAGTACATCTCATGTCTAACACAGGGTTTGATCATTTTTCCCAATATAAACATGTATATAACAACTAAGTATAAAACTCTGTTAATGTAAATATTGAAAACTTCTCAAACTACACGTGTCACCTCATGAGTTACCAACTGCAGTGATAAAAAAAAGTAGAGCCCGACCAATTTGGATATTTGGAGGCTGATGCCTAAATAAGGGAGTAAAAAATTGTGATATCACCCAAATTATAAATTGATTCTTAAGATTTCTAAATTAAACTTATGACAAAGAAATGTAATTGAGGTTTGATATTTTACAGTTTAACCACAAACTATTTTGAATAACTGAATGAAAAACACAAATACAACCAAATCTATAGAACTTGAAATAAGAAAATCATATTATCCAAACCACATTTTAAACAATGTATATAAAAGCACATATTGTCTGTATTGTTTATTCTGTCAAATGAAATTACATAGCTAAAATAAACAACTACTGATATGTCTATATTAAAGGCTCAAATTTGCCAAATCTTCCAGCCTATTGTTATATTGGTTGGGCTCTTAAAAAGCTTTATATATCTTATTGGCCAAGTAACTCGGTCCATGTATAGTTTTTGTGCTGTTCTCATTATTCTATCAGGGCTGTCACTCTAGTAAATGAATGCTCTTTGTGAAATCCAGCGACTTACCTTCCTCCTACACTGTTGGCTGGCAGGGAGGTTCTGGTTCTCTTTCTGCTGTCTGATTGGTCGGACAGAGCCATGGGGTTGGTCTTGCAGCCCTGAACACTGGCCTGTAAGATGGACATGCTGCAGACGAGAGAGCGGAGTGTCATTATTAATCTGAGCCATGTTTTTCCTCTCGTCTGTGTGATCATTGAAAGCAAACTTTACCTCAGGGACTGTGATGACGACCTGGTGTGAATCTTGTTCTCCTCCTGTCTGTGAAAAAAGAGAAGTAACACCACGGTAAAAATGCAATTAAAAGGAGAGAGAGAGAAGAGACGACAAAGTGGAGGGGGAGAAGGGACATTCTGTATGGAGATGAGCGAGAAGGCTTTAAAATGTATATATTTAGACTTAGGCACAGATCATTACTGCAGCATTAGCAGCCAAGTAGGATTAGTAAAGCCAGGTGAGTACCAGAAAGTGCCAGCAGGTGGCACTTAACAATTTAGAGGGCCCAGATTTGTCTTTTTTGAAATAAAGTTATTTACATCGGCTTAACTGTTTGAGGGCTTCTGGATTTTGACTGTGCATTCAACAAAAATAGCAAAGCATGATGTTCAATGAGGAACTATGTTGTAAAATAATCATGTTCTGAATCAATGGTATCAAGGACAAGACAGGAGCCTTTTTCTGATTTTTTAAAAATAGGCTCAAAATGTACTGTGCTCTCAGAAAGGATAAAATAAAGAGAGGATGATTTTAAAAAACAACTTTCTGATTTGGGGGTTGGGGAGGAGAGACAGGGGGGCTCACTTACAGCATTCTCAGTTAGAGCTCCAGAACGTGGGGGGCAGGACAGGTTTTTGAGGGGACGGGCAGTGGAACTCATTGAAATCCTAACCCGTCTATACAGAAATGCAGGATGGAAGAAGGGAAGCCATACACAATCCACCACAGGGCAAGGCTACACAGGGAGGAGAGCAGCATGGCTACCAGCCATCTGAAAGGAGGACAAATCCAATAACAAGAGCAAAATGGAAAAAGGGAGGAAAAAAAAAAGGAAAGAGAGACAAGAGACGTCCGGGTAGGACACAAAGCCTGTGATGTTCTGCTTCTCCACTGGGACTGGATTAGATTAAATACCTTTCCCAGAGCCTTGAATCCAACAGTGCCAGTC
Source organism: Limanda limanda (assembly GCF_963576545.1). Taxonomy (NCBI): domain Eukaryota; kingdom Metazoa; phylum Chordata; class Actinopteri; order Pleuronectiformes; family Pleuronectidae; genus Limanda; species Limanda limanda. Next base: position 19,562,660 of record NC_083640.1, on the reverse strand, counting down.
AGCAAGTTTTTGTTCTTCACTTTCTCTGATGGGTTTGCAGTTTGCCTCATACTAATCTGACCAATGTGGAGATTGTGAAGTAGAACGGTTTAAATAAAGCTTCTAAATCTTAGAGGCTGACATTCAATTTTTATACAAGAACCAATAAAAAACGTTAACAGTGTGCAAGGTGGTTTTACAGCTCAGCTGACAATAAACTTTACTGGCTGTAGGATAGATGACACTGATAGTAGATTTAGAATCACATACAATCTATAGCAACATTAAAACAAAATCTATAAAATAATGGACACAAAAGTTAGACATGATCAAAGAAAACAAATTAACTAAATGTTCTGCCCTAATTTACATAATAGATATCTAATAATTATAATATCTCTTATCACTTGAATTAAAAAAGATGCTGGCAGAGATCCTGAAGCAGTAAACAAGGCTCTGGTAGGTTGCTGTTTTTTTTTTTTTTTTTTTTTTTTTACACTGATCCAGTCACATAAAGCAGTGGAGAAACAACAGGCCTTTGACAATGAACCCGGTCCGACATTAATTACGTTAGACACAAACACAGATCGAACACAGAAGCATGTCCATGCGTGCATGTCACAGGGTTTCATGCCTACTGCCATGCACACAAAAGGGCAGACAGGGTGAAGAGAAGTTGTCGTGTTTCTCACTGGAATACATCATGCAGCTCAGTGTTACAGAGTAAAACAAACAGTGGAGCCAGATGGTGAAGTTCAGCTGCAGGTTGGATGTTTGTCTAGCAGCGCAGACACTGATAACGCGTACGGGCTGAAAGGTAAGCAAATCTCCCTTCTGCCTCAACTCCCTCCTGAGGACGGATGAGAACCCACTTTCATCTCATCACCTCCTCAGAAGCTCAAATGTGTTTTTTTAAATAATCCTGTACAGCAGAATGAGGATCAGGAGTCATTTACCTTCCCAGCAATGCAATTTAAAGCTGACAATTTATCTCATAAAAACACCTCAGGAAAAGATGACACAAAAGTACTATTCACCATTCTCAAAAACATCTACAACTTAGGCTACATCCATACGACTTCTTTTGGTTTTAAAAATAAAGCAATCGCCGTCTACATGAGCGTTTTAGATCCGTTTCAGTAATACCAACATATCATAAAATGCATATCATGTTACCATTGACATAGCAGTGTGGATGTAGCCCCCTATGATTCAGCAACTTAGCTACTTAACTAAACATAAACTAATACTGTACCTTCAAATCCTAACGAAGACCTTTACTAGTTTTTGCTCTAGAGAATTGTCAAGTCAGTAGTGCAAGCCATGCACTAAAAACATTGAATTCAACTAATCCAGATCTCATGTAAAACTGTTTTAGCTGAATCCCTGGTACTGTTATTGTTAACAGCCGGCTCAACACGAGACCTCTAGTGTGACTGAGAGGAAAAGCCTTTCTATCAAAGCGGATCAGCTCAGTGTGTCCATGAGGCAATGACGGGCGATGTAATGCAACCACTAAATGCATATCCACTTCACACCGTCGCCATCGGAAACAAAAAATACAAACAAAAAAAACAGAACAACTTCAAATCAGCCATACTGTTATAACCATACCATTCGCTGCCATAGCAACCGTCTCTACAGGAAGAGGATGTCAGCTAGAAAGGAAGTGATGGGCACTTACCTCCGTTATACAAAACCTCCCAGCCTCTCTCTGTTTTTCCTCTCCCCCACTTTCTCTCTGCCTCTCTCTCTATCTTTTGAACGGCAGGCAACACATCGGCCACGCCGTGCCCATGAGGCTGCAGCAGAATACTACCTGCCTGACATGGGACAACACAAGCCAAAGCCATTGGGATATATTGGCAGAGGCCAGTCAACCATTCTCAGCCGGGCTGACAGACAACCTTCCATGGCTTTGTTTACATTAGCACAAACGATGTGGAATCTATTTTAGACAGAGAGACTAAATAAATCTATAAGGGTTCTCCCTGTTTCGATCACTGTGGGGCATTAGCCCTTTACTGCTGGAACACAGTGTTTCTAAAGAGCTAGCTAGTCACATGTTACAGTTGTACAGCCACCCTCATATGCTTGTTCCACATAAATGTGTGAGATACAAAATCGAAATGGTTAAGTTGACAAAGGCCTAATGAAGTGTTTATAATATTTCACAGTAGTCCGCTGGTTTACACAAATGGAATTTAAGGGTTAAGTGTCAAATATGACAGATATAAAGGAAAATCAGAGTTCCAGATTTATTTACACTACCCTATAATTGACATTAAACACTGTACACATGGATTCTGCCAAAACAATTCTCTTAAAAACATAACCAATTTAATGAAGGAAGTAGCTTTCAATGAATGTTAACAAAATAAAGATCAAACTTAATATATTTAGGCCCTACTATGTCATATTTTAGTTTTTTATTGCCTAAAATCCTGACTGAATTGTTTTGTCTATGTCTGGGAGCTTTGTTATGTGGCTCTTGAGTCACTATAGTCCACAACAGTTGTAATACACCTGCACTGTCTTGTCCCTGTGTTGTTGGTCAAAATAATCAATAATAATCAATCAAAATCTTAAATTGTAAAAAGTATTTAGTAAAGCTTACACGAGTGGCCTATTTACCTTAAGGCCAATGTGACATAATAAACCCGTGACTAGCAAGCTCTACATTGATTTGTACAATGTATTTTACCCTCCTCTCCTCAGAGATATGGTTTTAACCTTTGGACTAAAGAGGAACATTTACTTATGAACAGTCGCTCAGTAAAACTAATTCATGGGTTGCTTCTGTTACGTTCCACATCTTTTGTGCCTTTATAAATCCAGCCCTCTACAACATGTTTGGAAGATTGTGTATCCGATAACTCTGATCCAGTCGGCCAAACAACTGTCCCTTACTCCTCGTCTTCATATGTGACCTACTTCCTCCTCAACTTCTCGTTCATCATCATCACTCACTGATTTTAGATGAAAACTGAATAATTTACATTAGACTTGATCTTCATGTGATGGCATGTACCCCAGAGGACACAAAAAACAGAGTTATTGAAATATCACGAGGAGACTGCCTGGTTCTCCAACTCCTAGATAAAAGGTATTTGGATGAAACTGCCATGTTGTGAGAAAGGATCGGCATTAACAGGTGACTAAAGCCCGTCATAAAACTACAACAGCCTACCCTGATTAAGCACAGTCACATCTTGGTTATCAAATCCTAATTCTCCCAAATCATAAGTTATAAAGGATTTGAATAACACTGTATATATGTAATGATCCAAGGGAGTGGGGACACTCGCAGGCTGCCAGGGTACTTACGTGAGTGAGCCTGATGACGACCTGGCCTGCCTCTTGCTCTTCAGCGCTCGCAGTTTATCACCCTGCGTGAGGCCATTTCTCTCCTCCTCATCATTATACTGTAAAACAAAGTGATTAATAGACATAATGATTGCCCTCATGGTTCATTTGGTTTTTTTCATTCATGAAAAACATTCCTGGAGCATCATTCTAGAACTCACCAGATCAATTTCTTCTTTCTTAGTTGCCCTGTTTTTGTTGCTGCCGTTGATGGTTATGTCGTCCACTCCGGACAGGATCCTTGTGACAGCCACCTTGCCGTTCTCTCGTTCATTGAGCATCTTCTCTCGGAAAACGTCTCCCTCTGCCCATAAATTGTTCTGCTTCCTGAGGTGCAACAGTGCAACAAACCACAAAATGAACCTGCAGTACTTGCTGTAACACCACCGGTTTTCATTTAGATTTCTCAGATCAAATCTACTCCTACATTCACACCCTGCTTTACAATGGCACCTTGCCCCAACCAGTGTAACAACATTTTAATTAACTGTGGGAACAGTTGTGCTAATGTTTATGCTGGCAGCTCCATCAATCAAACCACACCCACACTGTTCTGATTGAGCAGATAAGTTGAATTTACGTCTGTTGATAGTGCATCGCAGGGCTGTGATTCAAAGACAAATAACCATGGAAGACGGACTACCCACAGAGTCCACAAACAGACACAGGGAGAATATGCAAATACCACACAGAAAGGGCATGAGCAAACCGAGGTTCAAACTAGGAACCTTCTCGCTTTGAGGAGACAGGGTGAACCACTGCCCTACCGTTCCCCTATTCTAAATCGCTGACATTTTCAAATCATGCTTCAGTGGACACCTACTCTTCCACAAAGTTCTGCTGAGGCCCGATAACGGACCCTGGCCGGCAGATCCGTATCCAGGCAATGGCCTCTGCAGCAGTCAGGCCGTAATGTTTCATCATATAGCAGCCAATCAGGGTACCAGTCCTCCCCAGACCCGCTGAAAGTAAAAATAAGGGTCAAGGCATTATAACATCATTAGTTCAGATTCACATGTGTAGTACATGAAGTGTTAATGCGAGTTCGACATTTTTACCTTTGCAGTGGACCGCTATCGCTCCTTCTGCGTTCTCACAGATGTTGAGGAACTTCCGGACAATGCTGTCGGTCGGTGTACTCCCGTCAACAAAGAACAGGTCGTGGTGTTCAAAGCCTGAATCCGTAAAACGCCTGGCATCGTACATCTTCTTGTTGAGGCGGATGATGGCGGTGATGTTGTGTTTTCTGAAGTAAGGCATGTAGGCCTCGGGAGCATGCAGAGGATACCCTGAGGTAAGAGAGGAAAACATTCTAGTGAGTTTAAGAGGCGTTAAAACAAAGCCAGAAACATTTCTGTGCTGGACTTTTTGATTACCATTTTCTATTTTGCTTTTTGGATGAGGTCCGCTGAATGCAAGGAACTTCCCTGGAATGATCCAGTTCAAGTCTCCATTCTCTGCCCTCTCATAGTGCTCATATTCCTCCACATCAAAGTTGGAGAAGTCCAGCCAGCCGTACTGCAAAGCCTGACAGGCGGTTGGGAGGGAGTTCATTTCATTATGTGCATGACACAGCAAGAAAGCAAAATAAATAGAGTAAATCTAACGCTGACGTACCTTCTGAACGGCACGGAGGCAATCCAGGATGTTCAGGTTGTACATGCAGCTTCCAAATGAAGCGTCTCTGTGAAACAAATTACACTGACAGTCTTTCTCAGCGGAAATAATCTATTTTCTACGTTGAATTTGAATGCAGACTGCTGTCTCACGGCTGATGGTCTCAACTGCTTTCCATCTCCATCACGAGTTTTGCTCTATTGCTTTTCATATTTTTCTTTAAGCACTGTATAGTAACAGTGTGCGTTAAAGGGCACCAGGGCCCTTGAGCCTTCAATATCTTGTAATCTTGAAGTCTTATTTTTGGGTTGCAATTAACAATATGGGGAAAAGAACATTGCTAATTTGTTCTGAATGTAATACGGCCTATGGCAATAGGCAATATTTCTAACAACTCTATAAAATTGTACAACTAAGTTTTACTGTAGATTCAAAATCCTTATCTAATAATGGTAAGCTTGTTTTTTCCATGGATGCTAAAGTCAAAAGCTAAATTTGCAATTTAAAAAAAAACGGCTATTTTGCATTATGACACAAACCCTGCTCGTCTTTGAAACAGCTTTTAAAAAACTAAAAGTGTGACAATGTAAACAAAGTCCTTAGTCACAGTTGTGGCTCATTCCTAGATGCCTCGAATCAGTTGTTACCTGAATGGGATGTATGTTGAATTCCTCGCAACCAGCAGACTGTAGGCGTCCTCTGGCATCATGTTTAGATGCATTACCTTCAAACACAAATGTCTAATCAGCAAGTGCGGCTTGTATTAAATGTTGAGGTAATGTAATTTCACAGATATGAAAACTGGGTTTGTAAACTACTTACCGCATATGAGCCTATTAGATAGGCAGCATTGGCCTGTTTTTTCTGGTCTCCACATGTATAAAATATTATCTTCTTCTTTGACAGCGTAATAGACTGTGAAACGACATTAATTACAAACAACATGAGCAAACATGTGATTATTTATTCATGAGACAAAACAGTAAACAAACTTATAGGTAGATATTACATGAGCGTGTCGACCTGTATTTTCCAACCTCTGCTATGTAACATTAAATATTGTATTTTGGGGCTGAACAGCTGCAGTGGGAAGACAATCCACACCACTGGATGAAAATCTGACTTATGAATAGAAATGTTTTCCCATCTACAGCACTACATGGTGTGGAGAATGGCAGTCAACTGTATTTATAAGCAAAGAAAAAGCTAAGCTGGGCAATCCCCAGGAGAGACAATTAAGTTTTAGTGCTGCAGAGAGGCTGAATCCTCCGAATCCAAACCTCAGCTGCTCAAATCTGTGCCCAACAGCCTCCAGGACCACATCATGTGCCAAATCCACACAAACTGCCACAACAGAGAGGAACAATAGCATAACGGACCACAAGGATTATTCAGGACATGAACTGAACTGTGAAAAGTTGACATGTCCTGCTAATTGGCACGTAAAGCGACTATAACCCTGGTTAATTCTGTTTGTTTGAACAGCTATAGATCGACCTTGATTGTGCGTCCCATTCCAGGAAGTGCAATTAGGGGCAGCGATTTACTTTACCTTGAGCTTCTTTGTCAGCTTGAGGCAGAAGCGATAAAACATGGCCAGGTTAAGGGGACCAAAGTCCGCATAGAAGCTGAGGGAGAGAGTGACAAAGGAGAAAAGAAGGAGTGTGTCAGGGAAGCTATTTATGCAACCGGCGACAATCTCTGGAGAAGTTTCATTAGACAGAATCAACTACATCAGACTGACACAATAAAAAAAACACTTACAGAGAAAAGACTATATTTGGAAGCATTTAGATGCAAGAGTGGGTCAAAGAGAACAACTCAAAAGGCTGTGAGGACAAGGAGTCTATTTTTCTACCATTGGCAGAAAAAAATGGCTCTGAAAGGTCAGTCATGTCTTCCCGAACAACAGCCCATTGAAGCAGATCGACCCCCCCCCCCTGCAAGCTCGAAAACTGCCACTGTAGCAATGTGCTTTTCTTTTGATATACATATATAGTAAACAGAAAAGTACACCTAAATAGTCAACGTTTTGAAAATAAATGATACGTCCACCTGATTTAAGCAAGGTGCACATTTACGTCATAAAAACATCCAAACATGAAATTCAGTTATGGATTTTTGTTTTTGTTGGGCCAACCCAAGGTAGTCAGTGGCCTTTCCAATTCAAAAATTAAAATCACATGAGTTTGAAGTAGTCATGTGCAAGTTGAAGCAGTGGTGTATTCTACACAGCTGCAGTGATACCAGAGGGAAATTGGCATTGCCTTTCAATTCCATTCAAAGAAGTGCCTGGTTTGTTTAAATGCTGACAGCAGCGGGGGGCACTCCAGGGGCCAATCAGATTTGAGCTGGGGCCAGTGTCCTGCCAGGGCCCCGCCCCTGGAAATCCTCTCGTGTATTTACATAGTTTGAACTTTACAATTACACAAAATCCATACTTGAAAGTCAGTGATGGACAGATTAGTTTGAAGTAATCCTGTGCAGGTGGCAGCCGTGGTGGTGCAGATCGGTGTCTCTCAGAGAGCTGCAGTGATAACACGAGTTGTTTTGGCATTGCAGTGGGGGGGCCATGACAAAACCACTCAACCTCGCAATCTGTTGGGAATCGAACCCTGCAACTCACTTCTCATAGGCCAGCTCCTCGTCTATGCAGAAGCAGTGTCTCTCTGCAGTGCTCTTGATCTTCTGATGGAGGATGGCGAAGTACAGTTGATCTGGAGGAGGAAGGGGGAGGGGAAGGGGGGGTCAGATAAAGAGCCACTTACTTGCTTTGGTCATTCATGCACACACACACACACACTTCTGTTAGTACTCTGCCCCCCCCTCAAATACTACAAGTACTTCTGAGTATTTGCTTCTCACCACTGACGAACTCGACGCATCTCGGCGCAGCCTCGTCCGCGGTCATCTTTCCCGAAGATTTAAACATGACGTTCGGATTGGAAACGCTGGTTCTACTCACCGGGACTTGAGCATAGTACGAGAAACTCAAGCGGGAAGATCTAGAGAAGTTACTTGAAAAGTTTGAACGTAAGAACGGCCGTGGGTTCGGGAGGCGTCGCCGTGAAACGAGGGGAAAGTTGGAGGAAGGAGGAGAAGAAGTGCGCACACTGCTAAAAAAATGACCTCCGCTTGACTCCGCCCCCTCGGCTTGTCCGCGACACGCTATTGGCTGCGGGAGATGTGGAGCGAGGCGTGATTGGAGGAGCGTACTGTCGGTCGCGCCCCGTTCTTGTTTAAAGTTCTGGACGCGAGGCACGCGATAGGCCGCGGGAACACTGCCCAAACGGTTGCTAAGACGATCCCTCGGCCAATCAGAGGCGTGATTACCAGCCTGGCCCCTCCCCTCAGACCTGAGCTTCCTCCAGAGGAAGCAGGAAGACGCCGCAGGAGGGGACATAATTAACTTTAAACGACAATAACAATCATGTTTATGAAATGTATGCACCGATCGACTTATGTGCACATGCATAACTCAAACACGGTTATAAACATCATGTCTGGTGTAATCCCCTTCTCTAAAATGAAACTATTGCAGAGCACAGATTTTAAAAGATAAATCGACTCACACACACACACGATAGAGGGAGGGGGGGCCCCACAAGATGTCGCCATATTATGACAAAACCTGCAAGAACTCTCTTTTTTCCTTGCACCCTCGCTTGTTTGGAACGCAATATTGCGCGTGCACGGGCCGCTGCGTGCACCCGTGCACATCTGACAGGTTCGTGCACGGCAGCTTACCTGTTATCTCCATGTGCAAGTCGGAGTTCGGCCCCCCCTCTGAGCCGCAGCGCTTCTTCCTCGACTCGCCTCGTCTCCTCTCGCTCTTGCGCTTCATGTCTTCTCCTCCTCAGAGCCTCCCTTCACATTGTGGTGCAGCCGCAGCCCAGTTCCACCTCCTCCTCCTCCTCCTCCTCCCCTCCCCAATGCGGACACTCGTATTGTCCCAGTTTCTGGTCGCTGGGTTATCGTGGCACGGTCCTGGCGCCGTGCAGCTGACGATCTGTGTTTGTGTGTCTGTGTTGTCAGACACAGACACAGCAGTGGTGACGTGTGCGAGCCGGGGCAGGTTTCTGCTTTCTGCAGCCCCTGCATGTGACGTATGAGGATTAGATGTCCAGTGCCCACCCTTCGCTGTTCGATAGCAGCAGCTGTGTGTGGATTCATGGATTGTAATCCTGTGCTGCTCAGTAGATGGGATTTTGCCATCATTTTGCACATGCATGGGAATAACACACACATGTCGGTTGGATGTGGCAGTTCAACTTTATTTACAGTGTAATAAATACCGAGCAAATGAAGACAAAAAGAAAGGGATGCGACAAGGCCTAATATCTAGGTCACCAGTGTGCCAACAGTATTACAAAACATGAAACATCGCACTGCGTCGTGCACGTGTACCCCTCTTATAAACTCACCCGTGTTATTTAAGCAAGAAAGACCAAAAAACAAAATCACCCCAAGGATCAATTACAAGCTTTTTAATCCCATCCAATAGTTTTCAGTAGCAAAAGGAGTTTCCTCACTTCACTTTCTAACACTTCTCATTTCATCAGCCCAAAAGATGTGACTGGAAATCCAGTAAGGAGACCTTGAGCTATTTTTATTTTCTCTAGAACTACTATTAAAGTTAAGACTTGTTTTTACTCCTGAGTGATGGTTGTGGTTTTAAACTTTTCTTTATGAGCTGTGCTTCCACAATGCATAAGCAATATAATATATGTATATTGGACTTTTGTTATTTGGCTATTGATGAAACTTATATTGATATTATTATTAATATTGTTTTATTGCCCTGTCCTTTAACACAACATACACCGTCATGTCTTTCAGATCTTCTTCTCTTATTCGGTGTGGTTGTGTGGTGTGTGTTTTTATGTCACTTTGTAAAATTTCCATTTTTCCAAGTCTCTCTTAAATAAAAAGATAATGTATCTCAATTCCCTGGTTGAAGAAATAAATTAAATAAACAGACCTATTCAAGATTGTGACTTCATGACCTCGCAGAGGAATGATAAACACTGTACTCAGAATCACTCGGACACAAATACCTGGTGAGGAACCTACTATACCTACTGAGAATGATGCTGCCCAAGCTCTTCTAGTTCAATATGTCAGTGTGTAAAGATGATGTAACTAAACAAGCAGCATGTGTCCTCCTGTGTGATAAGAACAGTGATGTGGTGGCACAGCACCCACTCGGGCGGCCACCTGACTACACATGGAGGATCTTTGGCTTATCGCTGAAGTCCGGAGTCTGTTGAACTCCGGCCAGCTGCAGCAGCCAGGTGATGGGCATGTGGTCCAGGTGGTTCATGTCAAAATGGGAAAAATGGACTTGAGAGCCTGTGGAGAGGAGAAGAGGAGAAAGTGAGCGCTCTGGTGGCCAGACGGTTACAGCACAGGCCACATGAACAGCGTGCAAAGACCTTTGCTGCAAGTCATGCCCCTTCCCCCTCATGTTTCTCTTCCTGTCTGCCTCTTGCAGGTTTGGTTGTGACTGTTCTCCAGATCGAGAACATGTTAAATCATCATAATTAGTAAAACAAAAGATCCTAATGTGGTATAATGTAAAGATGGTATAGATTTCTGTTTCCTTCGATAATCACAAGATAGACCTTGTGGATTTTCGACAACCCTAATCAACCATTTGTTACTAAACCAACCAATAATGAATAACAAGTGAATATAATAATGAGAAAATAAGTCATATGTGTCCAACCACAGTTTCCTGAGAAGAATCTGACCCTTTAGCACTTCCACAAAGGTACTTTGTTGTTTTTATAGTAAACAAACGTATATGTACCTGGTCCTGCAATGATGGCTCCACCTTGCTGATGTAGGTCACCCTGAAAGTCAAATAGAGGGCTGGTCATGGCTCTCCATATACTCTTCATCTGGCCCAGAAAAACACCAGACTTCACATGGGGACTTGGAGTTGCTGTGGACATAGAAATATACACACACAAGCTCTTATTCATGAATCACCACACTGGTGTAAGTTTACACACATGCTGCCTCCAAATATTGTTATATCTTTACCAGAGTTTGTAAATGTCTGCTCTCTCTTCATCCCAAGCTTTTGATAAATGCACCTCTGTGGGTCCACATATATTTCATAAGGATAGCCTGTCAACGAGCAGAACGGCTATGAGAGAAAGAGAGACACATGCATCACATGTATGTACAGTCAGAGTTCAACATTTATTTTATTTGTAATAAATTAATGACATAGCTAAAAGATAAT